>NW_007404239.1:0-736 GCF_000475195.1 Diaphorina citri | reverse complement strand
AAATTAAAGTAAAAATTTCATATTCCTAATTGCAATTATAGTTTTAAAAAATGCAGTTTGGAGGGGACTTAAATTTTATCTAACAGAAAGTATTAGATAGGTATCCATTTATAATAATTAACTATTAAATCTTACTATTAGACTATTTTATATTTATTACACTCAAAAACGCATCCTATTCACAGTAGGTACATCTGTGCATGGTTGTCGTTGTTATACCTTGGTTCTAATCCCAACAATACCTATAAAACTCTAAACTTAAAATAAATAAATAACAAACCAAAAGTTACACACTAGATCACTCAAACTCACAAAATAAACCACTCAAAAAATTGATCGAAAATTAAAAGAAAATAAAGAAAATTCACTACAAAAAACTCGCGTAACCCTCGTTAACAACTGCAATTTCTGACGGTATTTTTCACAGGCGTTTTGTATACTCTAAACTTAAAATAAATAAATAACAAACCAAAAGTTACACACTAGATCACTCAAACTCACAAAATAAACCACTCAAAAAATTGATTGAAAATTAAAAGGAAATAAAGAAAATTCACTACAAAAAACTCGCGTAACCCCCGTTAACAACTGCAATTTCTGACGGTATTTTTCACAGGCGTTTTGTATTGAGTTACTAGGGATTGTCAGCAAATTTCCCAAATAAAATCTAGGAAAAATCCAATAAATCAAATTGACGAACGATTGAACAAGATCTACTCCGCGAAGTTAAAGGATT
>NW_007404238.1:0-736 GCF_000475195.1 Diaphorina citri | reverse complement strand
TGAGCACCAAAGTTGTGACATAATAACACAAAGAAACTGCATTTACATTACATTACATTACATTACATTACATTACATAATACATTTCCACAACTTTCTTCTCCTCCTCCTCCTCTTTCTCCTCCTCCTCCTCCTATCCGACAATTGACCTTCGGGCCACAAGCCTTTGAGAAATTCAATATGATAAGAAACAGCAGATAAGGGCCAAGTTAAACGTTTGCCTAATGACATGACGGCTTGTTGGCTTTTCCGTCAAACAGAGCTTCGTACGTATCACGGAGATATCGGGTTCGATTCCCGGAAAGGTCTTCTTTTTTTTCTCTCTCTGAACCATTTTCGCAGGTTCGATTTTCGACTGGGACAAGTTTTATCCTGATAAGGTTTGTTCTCGGACGGCTTGTTGGCTTTTCCGTCAAATAGAGCTTCGTACGTATCACGGAGATATCGGGTTCGATTCCCGGAAAGGTCTTCTTTTTTTTTTCTCTCTCTGAACCACTTTCGCAGGTTTGATTTTCGACTGGGAAAAGTTTTATCCTGATGAGGTCTGTTCTCGGAACGTCCGCGGCTTTTTCGGCACGATAAGATGTTATATCAGTTTTAGTTCCCTCTATCAAATCTCTTTTAAAATACATAATAACAATAAATAAATCGGGATGTTTCGTAACATTTCGTTATATTCCGTAATAAAACGGAAGTTTTTTTTTTTTTTTTTTTTTTTTTTTTTTTTTTTTTTTTA
>NW_007404237.1:0-736 GCF_000475195.1 Diaphorina citri | reverse complement strand
CGTCTTTCTTACAGGGTGGGAGATCCTCAAACCATCCTGAGCCCGTCCAAGACTCACCCTCCGGACAGTATAGCACCTCCCAGCAGCGGCCCTGTTACCACCCCCACCCCTCCTACCCCTTCTCTCAATAAGACTGACTCACCCAGTAAGACTGAAGTCCTGACGAAGGTTACGTACAGGAAGGCGAAACGTCATAGCCGAACCTTCATTAGTAAGTAACCTTTTTTGATTTTAATGTAGAATGAAGATTAAACATTATTTATTTGAATATCACAAAATTCAGCAAACTATTCAAATTTGTACTTGTTCTACCCAGTAAGACTGAAGTCCTGACGAAGGTTACGTACAGGAAGGCGAAACGTCATAGCCGAACCTTCATTAGTAAGTAACCTTCATTAGTAAGTAACCTTCATTAACAAGTAACCTTCATTAGTAAGTAATATTAATTAACAAATAACCTTCATTAACAAGTAACCTTCATTAACAAGTAACCTTCATTAGTAAGTAACCTTCATTAACAGTAACCTTCATTAGTAAGTAACCTTCATTAACAAGTAACCTTCATTAGTAAGTAATATTCATTAACAAATAACCTTCATTAACGAGTAACCTTCATTAGTAAGTAACCTTCATTAACAAGTAACCCTCATTTGTAAGTAACAGCCAGTCACGGAATCAATTATCTGCATGATACAAATTTCTTGACCCCGCCGGGAATCGAACCCGGGTCTCCCGC
>NW_007404236.1:0-737 GCF_000475195.1 Diaphorina citri | reverse complement strand
TTGGAGGTTTAAGAAGCGCCCCAATCTTGATCACTTCCTAGAACAACTTGCCTCACCTATGTATGAAATAGTCGTGTTCACGTCCCAAGTAGGGATGGTAAGATACATTTCCTAACCAGGCCTAGCCAGCCACTTCCTAGAACAACTTGCCTCACCTATGTATGAAATAGTCGTGTTCACGTCCCAAGTAGGGATGGTAAGATACATTTCCTAACCAGGCTAGCCAGCCAATTTAGAATAGAATAGAATATACCTTGTTTATCCTGCCCGAATCGGACTGAAAAGTCCCTTTACCCCAGCAGTCTAAACAAGGTCTCGTATATTTGATGAGTTAAAGAATAATACATACAACTAACAGTTCAGTAAAAAGACCTTGCTTAACTAAAAAAAAAGGTAAATGTAAATTAATAGTGATAGTAGGGAATGACAAATAAGATACAACAGGTAAAGATAGGTAGTGGTAGAGACATTGTGAACGTAATTGTGGTAAGGAAAATCTAGCTGGAGGGTAGGACATTTAATCTGCCTTGAGAGCTACCAGGGGCCTGTACACATAGTCCACAATGTTATTATGGCCAGCCTAGTTAGCTTGATTGGTGGCGCACCTGCCGTGTAAGCGCTAGGCCGCGGGTTCGATTTCCGCCCTGGCGGATTTTATTCTGAACGGATAAAGCTCGTTCTCGGAACGTCTGGCTTTCTTCTGTCCTGTCTTCCTTTTTTCTTCGCTTTCGGCCTTT
>NW_007404235.1:0-737 GCF_000475195.1 Diaphorina citri | reverse complement strand
GAAATTTCGAAAAAATGTCAAAATATTAGCAAATTATTTCATTTCTTCTTTTCCCCCTTTCTTTTGGTTTCCTTCCATGTCTATACGGGTATATACACCTACTTACCTACCTACTCCTTTTTTTTCTCTTTATTTTTTACTTCATTTTCTTCCTTAAGAAACCCAAATGTGTGTTTTTTTACTTGACTTTATTATAGAGGGGAACAAAAATCGAGTCTTCTTTCTTTATCTCTAGGGGTCATCAACGTAAGGAAGAGAGGTCATTTGACTAAAAAAAAAACTAGGGTTAAACCTCTACTGTTGTTGCACTGGTGTCATCAGTAGGTATTTTAAAAAAAAAAAAAAAAAAAAAAAAAAACTAGGGTAAAACCTCTACTGTTGTTGCACTGGTGTCACCATCAGTTAATCTTTAATCCTCTTGGCTTTTTCTCGTTCCTATTCACACCCTAGTTTACCACTCTATTAATAAATAATGCTGTGAACTTCTAGTACGTAATGTGCCCCCTATAATTTTTTCAATCTTCATATTCTATTACAGTTTTTAAATGTAAGGCATAGTAGGTTAAATATAATAAGATAATAACAAACTGAGGCTGATTCTAAGTTCCAAGTTAAAATAAAATTATATCTAAACCCTAAAAATATATTTGGACTACATAATTGGGAACCTTGAGAGACTCTGAACAAGCCTCTGACCCTTTATTTAATTCATTTTAAATTCCCTTTGAATAAATACA
>NW_007404234.1:0-737 GCF_000475195.1 Diaphorina citri | reverse complement strand
ACGTACAATATTTTATTGAACCCATGAAATACACAAGGCTTTGTTTACACTGCTAGGCATAAGGGGACTTGTTATAAGCTTATAAGTCTCAGTAGCTGATCTAATCAGGGTGAACAAGTAATAAGTAGTACACCCTGTATACATTGTGACACAGTCACACACATGGAGCTACCCTATATCTTATACGATGTATATGATACTGGTATGTGCTGCAAAGTCTTGAATAAACTTCCCCCAAAATACTGCCTCCTTTTGCGTCATTATTCATCCATTTCTTCTCATACGAACTTCATCCTCGAAAAGGTTGTTATTTATAGTAATAATAATCTACAAGATGAAGATATAGTGATATACCTACTTTTCACACTCAGTTGAGGATTTATAGTTACATTTAGTAAGAGGTCACAACTGCCTTCATAAAAGTGGTGATTGCTTGAGTGTTCACTCAAGAGGAATTGACAATAATAAAATGAAAATGAGCATTTGAATCTTGGGGTAATCCTCCGAAACTAGAACAGACGAGAATTGGATCGCTAATTTCATTTCTGGTACAACGCTTTCATTGCTTTCTTGCAATGGATTTATTGTAGAGGTAGAGAAAATATTATCATGTAGCAAAGGTGCCTACTTCAATTTATGATTCTCTTCTCTCTCCTCTCCTTGCCTGCTATTCTCAACTTTCAAGAAGAACGAAGAAAAGCAATTATAAAAATATTATTTCTTGATTTTCTTTTCAT
>NW_007404232.1:0-737 GCF_000475195.1 Diaphorina citri | reverse complement strand
ACTGAGACGGTCTGATTGTCTGGCTGGGGGACGTTAAACAGGGAGTATACCAGCCTGAAATTCCCTTTACTAACGAAAGTATACCAGCCTGAAATTCCCTTTACTAACGAAATAGCAAAGGTTGAGTGCGAAGGGCATACACTCGTAAAATGTTTGTAGTTAAAACCCACTGTCAGCCCACAAAGCAATCAGCTACCTTAGGGCTGATTGAGAAACTGACGAAAAACGACGACCCCATCTGAACACAGAAAAAGAAGAAGATTAGGGTTGTATCCCCGATTCCCCGTCACAAACAACAAAAATTTTCTGCCTCTTTCTGATATCGAACCTGAGTTTAACCTGACGGAGGAGTACAAAGCAAATATTGAAGTAAACAATTCGTATAATGCCTCTTATATCACGGGATATATGATGATTACTTGCCTCTAGTATGTAAAGCTTATGTTATACAGGGCGGGGCGCTTGAAAAAAGCCAATGAAATAGACTATACCTTTGTTTATCCTGCCAGAATGAGACTGAAAAGTCCCTTTACTCCCCGCAGTCTAAACAAGGTTTTCTATTCGAGAAAAAATTCTCATTGCTTTCGCGCTCGCGAGAAGAAAACCGTACCCACGTTTTCTATGGATCAGTTTATCAATTAAAGCCCGCCACTCGCGCTCAGACTGCAGTCCCACAGACCTAGGTTCCGACGATCTGTGAGGCCTTTCAGACGGTCTGACAGACTGCAGTCCCGCAG
>NW_007404231.1:0-737 GCF_000475195.1 Diaphorina citri | reverse complement strand
GGGAATAAATACCTGAAAATAGGTAAGGGTAGGGGAATAAATACCTGAAAATAGGTAAGGGTAGGGAATAAATACCTGAAAATAGGTAAGGGTAGGGGAATAAATACCTGGAAATAGGTAAGGGTGGGGAATAAATACCTGAAAATAGGTAAGAGTAGGGGAATAAATACCTGAAAATAGGTAAGGGTAGGGAATAAATACCTGAAAATAAGTAATACGAATTATTGAAAGGTAGCCTCTCTGTCAAAATGCACTATTCCCCCTTGCCTACCTATCCTTTCACTCTATGTACATAGGTAGGTATCTAAAATTCCGGACTCGCTTAGTGACCAATGACTTTATCTAATTATCTAATCAACTAGGTAGGTTTTTCCTGATAACACTTGTCCTGTGTGTAGGTACTTCAAAATCCCAATGTAAAATTGAAACGGGAAATTCCATACTATACTGAACTACACTAACTTATTGAACCAAAACTAAATATGTTTGGTAAACGCAGGGCTGATCTCGAAATTTGTCGCGACGACCTATAAACTCAAAGCGAGAAATAACACTTCAGTCGTTTTTTTAAGACCGGTTTTAGCGTCACTTGTGTTAAGCTACGCCGAGCAAGGCCAATAAATGGACGGGTGACTTGAACATTATATTGGGAATAAAGGGAGTAAAATCAAAAAATCAAATCAAGAATAATAATAAACTGAATATTAAACAAATTAGGTAGGTACATAGGTACTGAT
>NW_007404230.1:0-737 GCF_000475195.1 Diaphorina citri | reverse complement strand
ATTGTGTGCGCTTAATGAGGCATGCGAGGGCAATAGTTGCAACTGTGTTGCTATTGCCAACATTGTAATGAAAACTACAAGCTACGAATATCATGAGTGTTAGTAGCGCGTTCGGAAAAGCTCACAATTCTCAACAGAAAATTGTATGCATCCGAGGGTACCTAGTTACTTTCCAAAAATTGACAGACATGGGGGGAAAAACTAACAAAAGAAGCACTTGATGGTAATGCTATGAACGTATGAAGTATGAACCCATAAATGTTGTACCCAGTTTCTCTACCTTTTTTTTAATTCTCAAAGCTATTTGGAATTCTACTGGGACTTGAAATCCTGTGCTCTTTAAAGATTGAATTTAGAACTGGGTTGGCTAAGTTGGCATTGTTTTTGTTTTATTCAACCCATCCATACTCTTTTATTTCTCTTTCATGACTTCCTCTACTTCAGTTATCCACCTGTTTTGGTCATTGATTTTTTTTACTTTTTATTACCTACTACAGTTATAGCAAAGTTATACTAGCAATGAAAATGTATTATTTCTTTTCTTTTTACCAATTTTATCCCTCTAGCTCTTGTCCCTCCCTTCTACATGCCCAAACCTTCTCAATCCACTCTCTTGTGTTTTCTTTCCCAATAACCCTCCTTTCAGTTTCCCTGATTTATGTCTCATTATCTTTCTCTTGTTCCTAGCTAGTAAATACATCCAGCACAACATTCAAGTCTCTGTAGCTCCTAAATCC
>NW_007404229.1:0-737 GCF_000475195.1 Diaphorina citri | reverse complement strand
AGAGAGGGAGCACGCTCCGATGCGTTGTGCTTTACCCAACGCATGACTGCTTCGAATACCTAGAAGAATAGAATCATCGTCAAATATTAAGAGTCTCAAGTCGTTCCAGAAATGGATCGACTGTGAACACTCAGAATAGAATATACCTTGTGTATCCTGCTCGAATGAGACTGAAAAGTCCCTTTACCCCAGCAGTCTAAACAAGGTCTTGGGTATTTTATGGGTTTAACAGCACAATATATAATGTTTACAACAGAAGATAGAAGGAGAATATTTTCAAAGTACGAGTATACCTTTGTGGGCGAGGAGAAGAATCTTTCGTCATTATATCTTTGTGGGCGAGAGGTTGTACACTCATGGTCCCTTGTTCGATTCCCACCACTTTGAAATAATTTACTCTGGCAAGTAACAACCCTCCGTGACCGAGTGGGTATCACACTAGGCTTGCACGCCAAAGGTTGCGGCACTCCCGGGTGTGATTCCCGACAAGGTCGAAGTTTTTTCTGTTCTGTGCTTGGATTTCGGCCTTAGCCTCGTGAGGACAATTGTGTAAATAAGCACTCTTCCTTTAAGCTTCCCACAAACAACGAAACACGCAGTCTCAAGCATTGTTGCTCTTTTTTTTGTCTCAAGCATTGTTGTTCTTTTTTTATCATTATCATTTGCTATCAAAATAAAGTTACCTGTTCTTCTGACATGAGATGAAGTTCACTTCGCTTGACAATGTCATTGACTTC
>NW_007404228.1:0-737 GCF_000475195.1 Diaphorina citri | reverse complement strand
AGTTATTTTGTCTCCCTGTTACCGAGAGCTCGTGGACAACCTATCCTAGGGCTAAATCTAAGCCGTGCATGTTTCAGGTCGAGGCAGATTTGTGTGCGAAGAGTGTGGGATCCGGTGTAGGAAACCTTCCATGCTGAAGAAACATATCAAGAGTCATTCGGATGTGCGGCTGTACACATGTACCTTCTGTAACTTCAGGTAAGCTAACGCCACCCACTCATTATCAGGTAGACCAGACAGGTACACCTGATCAGGTTCGCCTGTCAGGTCTACCTGATAGTTTGTGTGCTCATCAGGTAGACCTGAGAGGCGGACCTTTCCAGCCGTACCTGTCAGGTCTACCTGGTTGTGTGTGTGCTCATCAGGTATAGACCTATTTTCACCTATTTTCACAAGCACTTCGAAGAACTGATTGTTCGGAAAATGGTGACTGAAATTGAACCACCAATTTCCTCAACGAAGAAATTTCGAGGTTAGTCGCTTTTCCCCTATACAAGATGGGATAAGTTTATACGAATCTAGTGGCTAGTGCACTCCACTGAAGGCTGACGGCCACCGGGGCTACTTTTTATTGACTAGGTATTGAGACCAATTTAGCAGGTGCTTTGACCATCTGGTTCGGTTCTCTTTCAGCTTCAAGACCAAGGGCAACTTGACCAAGCACATGAAGTCCAAGGCCCACTTCAAGAAATGCGTGGAGCTTGGAGTCAGTCCGATGCCATCTTCTGAAGAATTGA
>NW_007404227.1:0-737 GCF_000475195.1 Diaphorina citri | reverse complement strand
AAGGCACCTATTCTAACCTTTCTAACTCAGGAAGGATTAAAGCTAAAGGAAATCTCAAACTTGCTTCAGACATCCTCTAAAGGCGCAGCAACTTTATTGTTCCATCTAAACAGCTTTCCATTAGGAACATGTACAAGCACTTCAACATCTGTGCTCTCTTTTTATACCTTGGTATATATTTCAATTGTTTTGCTTGCTTGATTTTTAGTATTATTATTTTTGAATTCTCTGTCCATATGTATGTGTAGGAGAGCTGTGTGTATTATTTTGAAATTTATTTTCCTTTCTCCAAGTATATGGGTACCTATGTATTTTCAGTCTGTTTTCTTGTTTAAATTACTTAGCCATGCTTTTCCTTTTTTTTATTCCATTTCGCATTTTATGTTTGCTGTCCCTTAAGTTCCTATTTATTCTCTTTTTTTATTATTCTCAGGCAGCTTTTCCTTGATTTGCTTTATCGTCCTGAAAATTGAATTCACATATGTAGTTTGTACCTACGAAAATTTATTCTACAATATACATACCTATACCATTGTACCTACCTAGATGTATTTCAGGTACCTATATACATACCTACCTGAATAAATTATTTGTTTTGTCTTAACATTACTTCACAAATCCAGTAGGTACCTTGTCCACTGCGTTCCCAATGAATATTAGATATAGGTACATAGATATAACCTATGTCGTTTCATGACTCAAAGACATTCCTACCTAGGACCACTGCGTTTGATTTG
>NW_007404226.1:0-737 GCF_000475195.1 Diaphorina citri | reverse complement strand
CCCCCCCCGGGTGATAATGAAAGTTGTCTAGAATTGGAGAGAGAAGGTTGCGCGGGTATTGTTTGAACAAACAATGGACTCACAACTCGGAGGTCGGATCTGTTAACCCATGTCGGACCTTGTCTTTTTTTCGTGGGTCCTATATGTGAATCGCCTATAATAAACAAACACTTTCGAGAGTGTGCACTAGAGTATCCAAAAGACATTCTGGGTTGGAAATCGGCTGGCTTTTCGACAGTTCTTCGCCAACACCCTACCAGATGAGTAGTTCGAAATGCAGATTGCAAAGTTCGTTATGAAACCAGGGCCAGACATTCTCTTCCATTCAACCCGTCAAGGTGCCCCTGACTTAAGCTAAATGTTGAGATTTGAGTTCACGTTTCATTAAAAGAAATCGCTTCAAGTGTTTCATTTGAAACTAATGAATAAATTTAAAATTGGTGTTAAATTAAAAACGCAACATTTCGTATTCAGCGTTTTTTTTTCTTCATTTCTGGATGAGATATTATAGTGCTAATATTGAGTGAAACTCTCGTATTCAGTTTTTTTTTCTTCATTTCTGGATGAGATATTATAGTGCTAATATTGAGTGAAACTCATATTATAGTGCTAATATTGAGAGGAGCTCGGGGGCAGAATCAATAAATAATCATCGAGCCAATAGATCAAACCTTGCAAGGATGATCAAGGCTTTTTATCGTGTAAATCAGAATCAGGCATGGACAAACTACGGTCCA
>NW_007404225.1:0-737 GCF_000475195.1 Diaphorina citri | reverse complement strand
TCCACTCGTCCATGTCAGGTTTTTCCTAGAGATATAAGGTTCGTTCTAGGAACGGCTGGCTTTCTCCTCGTGTTTTTTTGCTCGATCAAAGGGTTAAAAGCACCCACCCTCTCATCTACCTATCGCTTCCAGCAGCGTTCTAAATTTAGTCCTCAAATCATTATCAGTTCTAAAACCCCCGGAAGGCTTTCGAAATATGTGTTCCCTTCGACGTGCCTCCAGTTAATATCTTCTTCTTTTGCTTTTTCTTCTTCTGCTTTGCCATGTTCCTGTTCATTCAGGGTCGGTATGCCCTCCAGTTAATATGCTAGCGATATTTCATATTTTCGTAATCGAATATAGTAGAAGGAAAAATTTTGTAGAAAGAAAAGAACGAGGAGGAAGAAGAAGGAAGCAGAGAAAATGAGGAAGAAGACGAAGAAGAAAAGACGAAGAAGAAAAGAAGAAGAAGAAAAGAAGAAGAAGAGGAAGAAGAAGAGGAAGAAGAAGAGGAAGAAGAAGAGGAAGAAGAAGAGGAAGAAGAAGAGGAAGAAGAGGAAGAAGAGGAAGAAGAGGAAGAAGAGGAAGAAGAGGAAGAAGAGGAAGAAGAAGAAGAAGAAGACGAAGAAGACGAAGAAGAAGACGAAAAAGAAGAAGAAGAGGAAGAAGAAGAAGAGAGAAGAGAAAGTGAGAAAAAAGGGGAGAGTGAGATTTTGGGAGAAGAAAAAGAAGAATGAAATGGAAAAGAAGGGGGATAA
>NW_007404223.1:0-737 GCF_000475195.1 Diaphorina citri | reverse complement strand
CGCGACAAATTTCAAGATCAGAGCTCATTTGTGTGAGAAAATGTGAAAAAAATCCCCCCAAAACCAGTTTTTTTTGGTTTTTTGGCTTTATGGTTTTCTGGACAAAATTTGCACCACCATTTTCGTGTTCCTGGTAAAAAGACCTTTAATTTGATATATAGGTCGACTAGGTTTGGATAAGTCCTTCTATGGGGACAGACAGACCGACCGACCGAGTGACAGACACCGAAGCGAATACAATAGTCCGTCCCTTATACCTTTTACCTTTTTATTACTGTTGTAATTATAAAGGAAGGACGGACTAAAAATCTAAACTTCAACTCTGCCGGGCATCAAACCCGGGACCTCCAGTGTGCTTGCTTTTATTTCGTTCCCGCTTGCCGTTCGGAAAAAACACTCTCATTCAATTTCCATTGCATACAGGGCATTCGGAAAAAATCTGGTGTGAACATCACACGACTTTCCTTATCCTATTGAATTATGCTTATTTGAGTGTTCTTTTACCCTAACTTTTACAATATCTCTAACCGTTTTGTCGCTATAGCTGAAAACCGCAAAAAACGGTCGAAATCTGTATTTGAGTCTTCTTTTACCCTAACTTTTACAATATCTCTAACCGTTTTGTCGCTATAGCTGAAAACCGCCAAAAAACGGTCGACATCTGTCCAAAAGCGGTCAAAATACCGCCAAGCGCAGCAACCATCTCAACCAAACGTTTTGTGTTGCATCCTTGTCAC
>NW_007404222.1:0-737 GCF_000475195.1 Diaphorina citri | reverse complement strand
GTTTCTTAAAGAAAAAGACCGAAAATGACCACTGGTCCGGGAGAAATCAAAACGAATTTGAATTTTGGTCGGCCCTTGCGGACCATCTACAACTATTCTGTTACGATATTTAATCTGATAGGTATTATTAATATTCGCAAAATTGTTTCGAATAAACCTGAAAATGGTCCGTTGGTCCGTGTAATATGTATAGTCACTTCATGTCTTGTTTTGGTCCGTCGGACCATGGCGGGCCGGACCATTTCGGTCCATTGCCGTCTAATGTGTAGTCCCTTTAAAGCTGTATTTGAGTTTTCGATTTGCCTTCAGTCTGTTGGGATTTCCCAACTACATATTGTTAAAATTAGCCTAAGTTAGAAAAATAACATCTTGAAATAACTCAGAACTACTATGTAGACACCATACTTACATAGAGTACGAGTATAATGACTGTGTCCACTTCACTTGCTATCTAGATTTTCCAGTAGGGTTGATAACCGAACAGCTCCCGGTCATGTCCCCTCATGTTAAGCTACATTGGGAATGGCAATTGGTGTGTGGGAGGCGTTCGGGGCATGCCAAACGGTCATCCACTCTCACCGTTCTGTTACCTACACACAAATTTTTCCGAGTTGGCAAGATTCGGGGGGAAATGCGCCCGAGAGTGAAATAGAAAAAAAAAACACGAAACATTGTAGGGATTTTTTTTTTTTTACTTTTTTTCAAGTTACTCAACCTGCCAATGTCCCTCCACTGTG
>NW_007404221.1:0-737 GCF_000475195.1 Diaphorina citri | reverse complement strand
GACGAAAAAAAATACTTATTAATAAAAAAAAAAAAAATAATAAGAACATAAATAAATAATACTGAACAAAATAGGGCGAGTTGGGGTAATTTTGCGGCACCAACTTTAATGGTCTTGAATGCTTTTGGACTACAGGAGCAGTCTTATGAAAGATTGGCAAAAGCATTTAAAAGTGGCCCGTGGCAGAAAAATGTCTGAAAATTGCAAACTCAAAATTACCCCCACCCACCCTATAAGTTGGTATTCAAACATTATTATGATTTTGTTTTATGTACCTACTTGTTACATGACTTATGAAATAGCTATATGTTGTATAACTGCAAATATAAATATATTAAGTAGGTACTTAGGTACATGCATATACATAAATACCCAAAGAACTGCAGACAGTGTATCAGTTGGAACTTGTTCGAAGAAAGTTGTGACATTCTTCAGAATATTTTAGAAGGTTTTGACCTTCACGAGTCCAGACATAGTCAGACTTACCCCTGCAGTCCTAAGTTAACCCTCTAGGTCTGAGTTACGGAATTACCCCTTGCAGTACTAAGTTCCCCTAGATACTCCTGATTACGGGGCGAGCGTCTTGATTACTACACAACCGAGATTGGGATATAGGTATATTGACGTCCCGAAATGAAAGAGCGAAAGAGGACGGGATGGGACGTTAAGGCACAATATTTCACAGCCATGCCTCTCCGGAGAAGTTTGGTCAGAAAAGTCCCATCCCGGCCTGAATT
>NW_007404220.1:0-737 GCF_000475195.1 Diaphorina citri | reverse complement strand
TAAACTGTCGATGGATGGAAGAGGTAACGCAACATCTGGACAATCTGCAGATAAATAGTGATGTAGCTGCCAGCGTAGCAGCTGGTTCATCACGAAATCAACAAGACAGGTTGGTTGAAATGAAGTTTTCAGATTTTTAGAAAGTAACTGGTGGGTGGAAGAGGAAACTGCAACCAAAAGAGGGAACTGCCATAATGATTATATTATTGTAGATGATTATATTATTGTAGATTATTTTATTATTATAGATTTAGTTTTAGTTTAGTCTTAACATTGTACCACATACAATTGTATATTTGTACAAATAAAATTGATTGATTGATTGATCGCCAACCTTCAATAATTGAAGATGGTGTGACAAGAAGAAGGAGAAGTAATTGTTGACCTGTCCTCTGTAGACCAATCATAAGTTTAAAGCGCCACCATTTTGAATTAGGATGAAATGTGACAATTTTAAGTAGCCTATGTCACCCTCAGTACTCTTCTTAACAACCACAAAAGGTTTCATCAAAATCAGTCGAGCCGTTTTCTCGTGAAAAGAGGACAAAGCTGGTCTATCAGCGTGACAGACAGACATACAGACAGAAGGAAATTTTTCTAATGTGATTTTTACTCTTCAAGTTCTAGGAAGGTAGAGAGAGAGAGAGAGAGAGAGAGAGAGTGCTTATTTATACTGCTTGCATAGGACTGAAAAGTCCCTTTACTCCAGCAGTAGGCTACTACTATTATTGTGGTCA
>NW_007404219.1:0-737 GCF_000475195.1 Diaphorina citri | reverse complement strand
TACTAACTGCTCACTGATTTGCGTTGGCCTAATGGACGCCTTGAAAGCATGTAATCCGGAATCAAGACACTATATTAACTAGTCAGCTAGTCCTGGTAGTCTACAGTTCGTCTAGTAATAGTATTATCTAGTAATACTATTATAATCCCTTCTAATTTAATTGGCAGATTGGCACTTGTACAAACATCGATTCTTACTAGGTAAGCCTTTGACATGATTGACCACTTTAACCTCGTGAACTCCCTCAATAGATACAACAGGGTATTTAATATCCATATTGACACAACATTCTATTGTATTTTCATTCAAGTTGACTTTGTGAACAGATTGGCACTTGTACAAACATCGATTCTTACTAAGCCTTTGACATGATTGACCACTTTAACCTCGTGAACTCCCTCAATAGATACACCAGGGTATTTAATATCCATATTGACACAACATTCTATTGTATTTTCATTCAAGTTCACTTTGTGACGTTATTGATGGTGTTTTGATGTTTTCTTTTACCTCACTAAAAGTGCTTCAATATAACCAAATAGAGTCCAACAAGGATGAATAGTTGGCCCGGACTTTATCAAATAGCATAGAAGACAAATTCGAGTCATGTCCTTACGGCCAGGACCAGAGTTTAAACTTGGTTTAACTCTTAGATTAAGCAAACCTATTGGTTGATTTCAACCTTTTCAGCCAATCAGATTGTTCAATGCAAGAGTTAAACTTAAACCAAGTTTCAA
>NW_007404218.1:0-737 GCF_000475195.1 Diaphorina citri | reverse complement strand
CTTGATATCTTGATAGAGGGCTTGATATCTTGATAGAGGGTTTGATATCTTGATAGAGGGCTTGATATCTTGATAGAGAGCTTGATATCTTGATAGAGGGCTTGATATCTTGATAGAGGGCTTGATATCTTGATAGAGGGCTTGATATCTTGATAGAGGGCTTGATATCTTGATAGAGGGAACTGTAACTGCTCAGGTCTTATCGTCCCGCGAACTCCCGAAAGCGAAGAGAGAAGGAAGACAGGATAGCTGGCTTTCTCAGCCGTTCTGAGAACGAACCTTATCTGTTTAGGATAAAATCCACCCCCGGGCGGGAATCGAACCCGTGACCTAGCACTTACAAGGCAGACACGCTACCCTCCAAGCTAACTAAGCTGGCTTTGGTGGAAAGATTCATTTTGATTTTACCACTGGTTACGTAATGCATGCCCATTTGCATGACAGACCTTCAGAGTTTCGTCACAATGCTCATTAGTCTAAAAGGAAATTGAAATACGTTTAGGAAATGACATAACAGATACCTAATAATACCTACCATGTACCTACCTACAACCTACCTCCTTACCTTACTTCCTTACTTATCTTCATAGGTGATACCTACGAGGGCCGTTTGCTAAGTTCGTGGACTCGGATACTTCTTCTTGCTATGAAGCCCAAATCTTGTCCTTGAATAATATTTAAATAATTCATGCAGCTTGTCCTTGAATAATATTTAAATAATTCATGCAGCTTGTCCT
>NW_007404217.1:0-737 GCF_000475195.1 Diaphorina citri | reverse complement strand
CCCTCTTGTAGACGAGGTTAGGGACCGTTTCCACTATTTCATTAACACATTGCCCACTATGCACGGCCTTGTGTATTTGGATTTTTTCATGGTATAGGATTTCTCTGAAGTTCTTTCCGCACCAGAGGATATCCTGTTTTGCTGCGTTCATATTATGCCCTGTTTCTGGTACCTACGTGTTTTGCGAAGTTAAACTTTTCAGGTTTGTTGTTGCGCCCTGCAGCTTTATGTTCGATAAGTCTAGTTCTCAGACTTCTTTGCGTCATACCCACATATGTGCTACCGCATTCGCACGTTAAGCGGTATACTCCACTTTCGTCTTCTGGAGGTATTAGGTATGTCTTTCCTAGCAAATAAGCATGTTAGAGTTTTGCTAGAGAACGCAGGCTTACATTTGTATTTGTTAAGGGTGGGTAGAAGTCTGTTTTCCAGGTTACTTATGAACGGGAGTTTCACGTATATACTGGGTGATTCAACTGGTTTGGTACTACAGATAAGTTAGTTCATTTTATCCCACGAAAGAATTCTAGAACGCGAAAAGAACTTTCGCAAATGGTCAAATTTCTGGGAATGATAGGGTTAGGTAGCACGCGAAAAGAACTTTCACAAATGGTCAACGTTCTGGGAATGATAGGGTTAGATAGTACACAACAATTAATTAGACTTACTTTATCATGGACACTTGTTGCTATCTTGAAAGCCCAGAAGAGGTTAGGTAGTAGAACAGCCGCGGTAGA
>NW_007404216.1:0-737 GCF_000475195.1 Diaphorina citri | reverse complement strand
GAAGACAAGATAGGACAAAGCCAGGCGTTCCGAAAACAAACCTTATTTGTTTAGGATAAAATCCGTCCTGGGCGGGAATCGAACCCGCGACCTGGCGCTTACAATAGACGCGCTACCCTTCGAGCTAACTAGGCTGGCTCTAATATTTTTAAATCTCCATTAACCTTGATCTCTTTAGTTAGTGTGTTCCAAAGCTCGTCCCAAACTATTTGTGACTGAAAAGAAGAGTGAGAGAGAGGGAGAGAAATGGCCAGTGGCGTTAAAGCTTCGACCGAAAGAGTTTCACTAGAAGTGTGGAGGGCTTAAATAATAATAATAATAATAGCATTTCTGGCACATAATAATAACAATGGTTTTTATTTCAACACAAGTATGGACTGGGCTTCATGAGTAAATAGTGTTTCATGTGTATTAATATGAGAGCTCGTGGCTGGTGGAGTTGTCTTGTCATTCTGTGTGTTATCATCACGTTGATCAGTGCTGGTAAGAGATGAAACCTACAGTGCTTTCGTCAATTCACGCCAAACAGTTTATTATTTAATTTTATTTTTATTTTATCAAGTTTCCATTTACTATTTTTCAATATAACTCAGAACATACTGAATTTTTATACATAAATGGTATTGGTATACCCATCCGTATAAGCAGAGCTTGTGCCATGGATGGGGATTTATTTGTTCCATAATACAATTACAATTGCTTTTTTTTTTAAAAAAAAAAAAGATGAGTGTTTCACC
>NW_007404215.1:0-737 GCF_000475195.1 Diaphorina citri | reverse complement strand
GTACATTATCCATAGTTTGAACCGAGGTGGGTACCCGTTTGAAGAGTTTCGGCTTCTCAGAGCCCTCAACATCCGCGGTTTGGTCATCCATGACTGTTATGCTAAGTACCAGTACTATTTGACGCTCAACGGTTCAAAATGAAGTTTGCACAACTGAGAAATAATAATAGATAGCGGTAGGTATTTTCGATTAAAAAATGATTTTAAAATCAGTATTTTCATTACTTTTGGAACTGAAAATATTTTAGTTTCACAACAATCTTTGAAGATCGGAAAAGTTGGCTGAAAAAGCTGACGACTTTTTCGGACATTGAGGTTGACAGAGGTATGCGAAAATAGTTCAGAAAATTTCCGTCTGTTTATGCTGCTGAACCTGTTTTTGTCCAGCCTAGTTAGCTCAGTTGGTAGTGCGTCTGCCTTGTAAGCGCTAGGCCGCGGGTTCGATTTCCGCCCGGGGCGGATTTTATCCTGATGGGATAATGTTCGTTCTCGGAACGGTTGGCTTTCTCCTATCCTGTCTTCCTACTCTCTTCGATTTCGGGACGATAAGACCATAGCAGTTCCAGTTCCCTCTGTCAAACCTCTAAAAAAAAGGTTGACAGATAATGATGATGGGATAATGTTCGTTCTCGGAACGGCTGGCTTTCCTCCTACCCTGTCTTCCCTCTTTCTTCGATTTCGAGACAATAAGACCCTAGTACAGTTCCCTCTGTCAAACCTCTTAAAAAAAAAAAAAA
>NW_007404214.1:0-737 GCF_000475195.1 Diaphorina citri | reverse complement strand
TTTCCCCTGCTAACACACAGCATACCTTTTCTGTTTTTTATAAGTGTATTTTCAAATGTTAAATAATATTATTTTACCGTCAAAATTTTGTACTGAAAAAAAAAAAGCCAGTGTCGACTGTATCAAAAACTCTCCCTGGAATTTCCCCTGCTAACACACAGCATACCTTTTCTGTTTTTTATAAGTGTATTTTCAAATGTTAAATAATATTATTTTACCATCAAAATTTTGTACTGAAAAAAAAAAAGAAAAAGCCAGTGTCGACTGTATCAAAAACTTTTTTTTAAACAGGTTTGACAGAGGGAATTGTAACTGCTAAGGTCTTATCGTCCCGAAATCGAAGAGAGAAGAAAGACAGGATAGGAGAAAATCAGCCGTTCCGAGAACGAACATTATCCCATCAGGATAAAATCCGCCCAGGGCGGGAATCGAACCCACGGCCTAGCGCTTACAAGGCAGACGCACTACCAACTAAGCTAACTAGGCTGGCAAATAGGAATGAAAATAGAAATAATTATAATGGAATAAGAAGCTCAGTTGGTCCAAGTCTTCAACAATCTTTATGAGCTTCAAAGCTAATTTCAAGGAACTGAAACTTACAAGGCAGACGCACTACCAACTAAGCTAACTAGGCTGGCAAATAGGAATGAAAATAGAAGATTCCCGCCCGGGGTTTTTTTTTTGGTCCAAGTCTTCAACAATCTTTATGAGCTTCAAAGCTAATTTCAAGGAACTGA
>NW_007404213.1:0-737 GCF_000475195.1 Diaphorina citri | reverse complement strand
TAATATACGACTGAATATTAAGACGAAGGCAAGGGGCCTTTGGACTTTGAGCAATTGTGAATAGGAAACGAATGGCAATGTGAATAACGAAGGCAGGGGGCCTTTTTAGTTTGAATAGTAACAAATTGGAATGAGTAATATACTAAGATCTCTTAACGAGTTAATTATGAATAATTAAGTTAATAAAACGTGCGAGCGTGCGTGCGTGCGAATGTTCAATATGAAATATTACGTGACTGCGGTGGCTACGGTCGTAGCCTCTCTCTCTCTCTAGCGTGCGTGCGTGCGAATGTTCAATATGAAATATTACGTGACTGCGGTGGCTACGGTCGTAGCCTCTCTCTCTCTCTAGAGCGTTGATCTGGGGGAAGGAGTTCCTTGATGCGAAGAGTCCGTATGGGGGACGAAGCGAAGAACTTGAAGTGACGTGTAGCGACGATGTGTGCGTGCGAATGTTCAATATGAAATATTACGTGACTGCGGTGGCTACGGTCGTAGCCTCTCTCTCTCTCTCTGGAGCGTTGATCTGGGGGAAGAAGTTCCTTGATGCGAAGAGTCCGTATGGGGGACGAAGCGAAGAACTTGAAGTGACGTGTAGCGACGATGTGTACGGGGCGTACTGATTATTGTCTGAAGAGCGCCATGGCTTGCTGCAGTGCGACGATGAAGCGACCCTCAGGAGTGACGTGCAGGCGACTGGGGTCCTGGCGACGTGCTGAAGCATCCTGGGGTGCGAT
>NW_007404212.1:0-737 GCF_000475195.1 Diaphorina citri | reverse complement strand
AAAAAACATGTTTGCATATCATGTTAAGTTACCAATAATCAATAATATTTCAAGAAAAATTATATAAGACAGGACCCTCTAAGTGGTTGTAGCTTGTGTTTTTCCCATGATTCTTACCAGAGAGAAAATTCCAAAGTGAATAGTTACAATATGTGTCTGGGGGTGATGGGGGATTTTCCTGTTATACTGTGGAAGCAATGTCAAGAACTTATTCTTGAAATTAAGTATTACAATTATGTATTTGGGTGCTGCATCTGAGGGTCTTGTGTTGTCACATGGAAAATGGAAAAAAATATTAATCTGATCACATTTTTACTCTCTTGCACTTTTTAATTAATAACTCAAAATCATCTAAAGGTTAAGGTGCATTTAAACAAAAACAATGATCCTATCAGAAGAATACCCAAAGCAATTTTTCCCTCTCTGCCTTTTCGTACCTACACTCGAAATTTTATTGAAATTTTCCTACCCTAAATAAGGAAGGTTTAAATTATAAATGGCTCTTCCTTTATATAGTTTTATCACAGTTATATTTGTCAAGGAATATCTGTCTTTTGTTACCTATGTTTGTAAGGTGGTAGGTTACAGTTACTTTGTCTGTTTTATCTAGGTTTTGTATTTTTTCACATTTAAAATTTATGAGAATCAGCTCTTGTGCGCACCAGATAAAGGCCAGTTTATGGGCACACCAAAAATTATGTGCAACATTTTATGTGATAGGTTCCTATTTTTTCCCA
>NW_007404211.1:0-737 GCF_000475195.1 Diaphorina citri | reverse complement strand
TGGAAAATGAAATAAATTAAAATAGGTACCTAGATTGATAATAGGTAATTAATTGTTCATTAAGGTCTTTGACTGATATTGATAATAAAGGTTCACTAGGGTCTTTGATTGTATAGAAATAAAATACTTAAAACTTGTTCACTTGCACTTTATGAAAACTGAGTTCAGTCTGTTCAGTGAGTTCACTTTTATTTTTTGAAAAGAACCGCGCTTGGCACAACGCACAACCAATCAGAAAGCATTGCAGAAAGCTTGACAAGTGCTGCTCTCAGTGGTGAAAAATTAAACTAAAATTATCAACTTTTGTTGAGGTTTACCTCTGAAAAAAAAAATCCTGAGTTCTTGTATTTTTTGTGTTTTCTGGGTATTTTATATTTAAATAAATTTATCTACCTGTACTATAATTAGTATAATTTACTGGATTAAATTTGAAATCTTGTGAATGTTTTTCATATGTCAAGATCCTAGGTCATTCACGTTATTTCAGTTGATTACAATGACCAATTGACCATTAAATTTTCTGAATTCAACATCCTTCTGTGCTGCTAGCAAATCTTCCATCTAATGTTGAAGTCATTACACCTTCATCTACAATAGCAACAACAATAAATGGAATATCATGATTAAGGGTTCAATGGATCTCTGAACCTGTAGGTATGCCTGAATCCTCCAAAATGCCTACCGTTGAGAAATACACAAGAAGAACATCCACGGAAATCAGTTGTTGCTTAAAGTAC
>NW_007404210.1:0-737 GCF_000475195.1 Diaphorina citri | reverse complement strand
CTAGTAATGGCCTATAGTAGGTACATCATTTGCATTGCATTGCACGATGCTTTGCAAGCACATCCAAACTAGTGCAACGCACATCAAAGACATTCGCCAGAAAACCCCCAACCTCTCGGATACCCACAAACGTTTGCTGCAATGTTCAAAAAACTTTGCTGCAACTTTCTCAAACACGTCCAAACTAACGAATTTCATAGCATTGCACGTTGCATTGCACAAGTCTGGACCCACCTTTAGGGTCGAAAAAAAAACAGTTTGATTGAGAGAACTGTAACAGCGCAGATCGCAGATCTTATAGCGTCTACCTTGTACTTCCAGGTAGCGCGGGTTCGATTCCAATCCCGGGTGATTTTTTTTAAGATGTTTGATAGAGGGAATTGTAACTGTTATGGTCTTATCGTCCCGAAATTGTAGAGGAGGAAGACAGATTAGGAGAAAAGCCAGCCGTTCCTGAAACGAACCTTATCCGTTCAGGATATCTACAACGGGCAGGAGTCGAGCCCGCGGCCTAGCGCTTAAAAGGCAGACGCGCTACCCTCCACACTAACTAGACTGGCTCTATATTTTAATCTCTTCAAGTCCAAATTAGAGGTCGACATGGCTGGGCTGGTGTGGAAGCGTTTTCATTTGATGTAACCACGCTCTGCTACCAAAATTGTGTCCGAAATACATTGGGAGTTCTGTCTAAACTTGGAAGAACGAAGATATTGATGTCAAAACTCAGAAACAAGGAA
>NW_007404209.1:0-737 GCF_000475195.1 Diaphorina citri | reverse complement strand
TTTAAAAAAAAAAAAAAAAAAAATTACTACGAGCCAAGTGTGAAACCAGCCCATTAGTCACGATAAGAGTCTCCGTAAAAAATAACTTGCAATAAATAAGTAAGTGTAAAAAAGTTTAATATTAATAATAAATAAGTTCTTTTTTTTAAGAAAAAAAAAAGCTGTCAGTCTGTTAGTTGGAGGTTGGAGTTCACACACAAGCCCTAATATTCCTAATAAGCTCTAGACTTGATAGCATGCGTCATTATATGTATTCACAAGTGTTAGCTTTAATATACAGTACGTTCATAAACAGTCCCTCCTCTTCTTATCTATTGATACAGGCTTTGATCGCGGGTTTAATTCCGTCCGCGGCGTATTTTATTCTAAACATTCTGGCTTTCTCCTATGCTGTTCCCTTCTCTCTACCCTTTGAAAGAAGAAAATTAAAAAGCCTCCATCTTTAGCCGTTCAAAATCCAAGGAGGGATTCAAGTTAAACTTGAGTTAAATTTTTTTTTCATACATACCATTTTGAACTAAAGTTTAACTTAAGCAAGATTTTTCATCTCAAGTTAAGCTTATAAATTTTCATACATACGGGGGTAAAATTCTTTCAATAATTTTCATTCCCCCGTGCTCAAAATACCTTTGAGTTCCTTCATTCTTCAATCTAGTAAGCTAATGGCTACATGCAACTTTTCAAAGTACTTTTTTTGTGGCCATCATCCCACGAATTTTATTACATTTTTTTTTATT
>NW_007404208.1:0-737 GCF_000475195.1 Diaphorina citri | reverse complement strand
AATTAAACAATGATTCTATTGATCTATCAACCTGCGGGGGCGACATGAATGCCTATAGAACGTAAGATATTCTCATCTGTTATCTAATACAATTCCCTGGTACTTGAGGAACTTTGCTAGGCCTCTCAAGTCCAAGATATTCAAGACTAATCTGTATCCTTTCATCTTATCAAAAAGTAATAAAAGTTCTTCTCCAGTAAACAGTAAAAGTTCTTTCCCAGCAAATAGTAAAAAAAGTTATCAGAATATTTCAACAGATAGAAGACTTATCGCATTTCAAAATTCGAATAAAAAAACCAAACCAAATGAAGACATAAAAAATTCAATACGAGCTGGGAGAACCGACAAGCTGAAAAACCAAACCAAATGAAGACATAAAAAATTCAACACGAGCTGGGAGAACCGACAAGCTATAGCCACAAGAAGTAGGTAGGAATGATAAAACGATGCCAGATAACAAGGTGTAGGTGGATGAATCAATGGAGTCATGAGTCAGGATTGCTTCCTAACATATGAGATGATCCTATGCTAATCTTCAACAGAAACAGAGTCCCTGTAAGTCCCGGATATACGAAGAAATATTCCGCCAGAAAATTTGTGAAGAGTATCCTGATCCCTGAAAAAGACTTGATGGGAATATGCCTTTAGAAGTGGACACATAATGAAAAACATGCCTTTTTTTAGATTTTTGAGAGAGGGAACTGTAAAAATGTAAGTCTTATCGTCCCAATATCGAA
>NW_007404207.1:0-737 GCF_000475195.1 Diaphorina citri | reverse complement strand
TGGTTTCACAGTTGATTAGTCTTTTGAAAATTGGTTTCGAGCAAAGTTTTGCATAGTCAACAATCAACACAGGGGCTCATATCACTGTGTGTTTTGTGCTGCTAATTTTAATTGACTATCCGAGATGCCCTCTACAAAGCGTTTGTGATTGTTCGGTTCAGTCAAGTGTGTAAAGTTTATGAGTGCACCCCATTACACTTGGATATATGCCTGTGAGGCTGTGCTGGTGAGTTTTGTGATAGTGACAGGTAACCAGGGAATGAAAATATTGACGTGGAAAGGAATATGGAGGTGAAAGTGATCAGGATGAAAGAGATTCCAGAAGGAGACTGGTGTAGATGATGTGGGACATGGGGATAGAATGGGCAAAGTTCAGCATTACCTAATACATGGACTTGGAGAATCACATGGACTTTCAGAAAACGGCTTGAAGATCTTCGAATTGGACAACATTAAGCAGAAAAGAAACAATCGATAAGACAATTCCCCTTATGGGTGGTTCCTTTCTGATTTAATACTCTCCAAATTAGTATCAACTTCGAGTATTTCTACTGAAACATTTGATAAAATTGAAAACACAGTGAACATTATCTCTAAAGAAAATAAGAATGTATTTGACAAAATTGAAACCATAGTCAACATATTCGTAATTTTCTAGGGAAACATTAAATTTTGATAAAATTGGAACGATAGGCCTCTCTGACTTGCCAATTTTCGTGTAGACTCTTTACTTGTTT
>NW_007404206.1:0-737 GCF_000475195.1 Diaphorina citri | reverse complement strand
GGAAACCCACAAAACCCACGCGAAAGTTTTCCTCCAGTTTTTGAAACGGGAAAGATGTCTGTCTGAGAATTGAACTTGAGTGAAAATTTGGGCGTATATTTCTTTGTTCAACCCGCATCCCACACAGTGATAGGTAAACAATACATCATGTTCGAGCAGGCGTGAGAAATCATTAGGTACATTTTGTACGTGGTTCAAGACCTCTGTTTTTGAGTTTTGTCAAATGATTTCTTACAGAAATAGGTGGGTACCTACTTCTGGGTATAGGTAGCTAGCTATTAAAAGGTAATTACTTGTATTAGTTTTAATAAACACGGTTCCGTAACAGCAATGTTCTTTTTGATAGATCAAATGCCCCCCATATAAAATAAGTAGTGCTAGTATGGCATAGCTTCTGCTTGTCCCATGTAAGATAGAAACTACAAAGCAGGAAATATCGTCTGCAATAGCTCTAAACTACGTTGCCACAGACGACGGCGATGTAGGTATTACAAGTATTATGACCAGAGAAGTTCAAAATATGGCACTTATTTTTCCAAAATAGGTACCTATGGCACTAAAAAACATGGCAATATGGCACTTAGTTAAGTTATTTTGGGAAAATATGGCATTTATTAGTTCAAAACATGGCAAAATAAACAATTTTTTCAAGAATCAGAGGCAACTATTTTACATTTTTCCTTGGAACGCCAAATAAAAATTGAATTTTCAACCTTTTAACCCTTAAGTTCATACCG
>NW_007404205.1:0-737 GCF_000475195.1 Diaphorina citri | reverse complement strand
ATGGCGGCCATACACTCAAAATTTACTCAAATACCCTTAAATATTGACTTTAAATATTTATGAAGAAGCATGTGCATGGCTTATGTAGTAATGTGCATGGTGATGGAAATTAGTGCTCTACACGCCTTACACTTGACTTTAGACCACGCTACGCCACTGTACAGTTCCCTCTGTCAAACCTCTTTAAAAAAATGTCTGGAAGACTTTTTTGTCTGGTCAATTTGCCTCGCAATACTGTCTTGTGCTTCTGCGGTGATTCTAAATGTTTCATTCTCACATAAGTAAGTACCTAATACTGCTTCTGCTCAAAGGAAAAGACCAAAAGAAAGAGAAAACAAAAGTAAAGAAATAAGCAACGTCTAGCAAACTAAATGCTCAATGCTCTAATCTTCGTTTACACCCAATGATTTAGATACTTTGATACCTCCACTAAAATTAGTGGAGATGCCAAATTTTCACACTCGTAAGGATAGAGGAAAATTGACAATACATGGGGAACGGAAATGAAGGATGAGACCGATATTCGGCTACCTTCCCCTGTCTTCATCGTGTGAATATATTGCATGTTTTTCTTCTTCTTCTTCATCTTCTTCTTCTTCTTCTTCTTCTTCTTCTTCTTCTTCTTCCTTTTTTTTTCTTCTTCCTTTTTTTCTTTTTTTACCTATCTATTTTCTTCTATCCTACTTCCTGTCTCGTGTCTTATCTATTTATCTTTTTGATTTTTTTTTTTTTTTTTT
>NW_007404204.1:10046-10525 GCF_000475195.1 Diaphorina citri | reverse complement strand
ATCGGCCTCATTGTCATTCTCTGTACAGACTCCCACAAACACATCAATCAGGCCGTCCCGTTCATTGAACCATTTCTTTTGGAGACGGCTTAGTTTGTCTCCTGGAAACAAGAGAAATGTAAAATGGAAATTTTAAACGCCTTAGTTTGTCCCCTGGAAACAAGAGAAAAATGTAAAATGGAAATTTTAAACGCCTTAGTTTGTCCCCTGGAAACAAGATAAATGTAAAATGGGAATTTTAAACGCCTTAGTTTGTCCCCTGGAAACAAGATAAATGTAAAATGGGAATTTTAAACGCCTTAGTTTGTCCCCTGGAAACAAGATAAATGTAAAATGGGAATTTTAAACGCCTTAGTTTGTCCCCTGGAAACAAGATAAATGTAAAATGGGAATTTTAAACGCCTTAGTTTGTCCCCTGGAAACAAGATAAATGTAAAATGGGAATTTTAAACGCCTTAGTTTGTCCCCTGGAAACAAGA
>NW_007404204.1:0-5441 GCF_000475195.1 Diaphorina citri | reverse complement strand
GTGTACACATTTCAAACATTTTGCTATACTGAAAGACAATTTATGCTTTCTTTCCTCTTGGTGCCGCGATAGCCAAATTTTGTTTTACGCCTGTACAAAACAGATATTAGTCGCTATTTAACTTAATTTCTGATTTCTTCGGTTGTTGGACAAGATTGTTTGTATTTGATTTTATAGAAGTGTTTTTTGTCTTGTATAACAAAGAATGCAATAGCTCCATTTTTTTCCGGGGCTTATATATTGTTAGTTTTTTCAGTGATCAAATTCGAAAGAAAAAACTGTCATGTTTGTGTTTATTTCTTATCAATATGTGTCTATATAATTATATGTTGGCATTGTTTTTGTTTTGCTGTTGTCAGGTAAGTCAATTGTTGAAATTGAGGAGAATCCAACTAAATGCTTTCTATTAAATAGGACTACGTTTTCAATGTGCGTAAGTAAACAAAGGACTATGGCAATGGTTTGGAAAAGCTTTATCCTTCCTCGAGTAACCCTGCGGTTTAACTTTATTTCCAGGTGGTATTCGTTGTATTCCTTTCACGAAAACTTTCTATAAGTTTATAAAAAGGAATTTTCTAGCAATTGTTGTAGAATGTAGCATAATTTGTAGCCCTTTGTCAAATAAAGACTAGAAAAGAATAAACATTCGAAGTCAATTAATCTTCATCCTGTTGTAATATTTAGCGTAAAAACTTCAAAAGATTTATCTGCGTACAATACCGGTGCGCCCATCCCAGAATTTGTACCAGCGGACCACCATAAGCCCAATTTTTGTATTTTATGTACTTTGCAAATAGCTTGATATTTGTTTGGTATAGTGGACGTCTCATTTCTCAATACTTATGTTCGGATGATGTACGCAGTGTTTGTTGTTCAGGGGGTTTCCTAAACTTTTAAATTTATTGTGGTATTTACTTTTTTCCTGTAATTGTAAGGGATCAAACGATTTTCAATTTTATGTGCATAATCCACTATTTGGGTGTACACTTCATCAGGATCCAATTTTATATCTAAGATCAAACATTATTTCAATTTGATGTCAGGAATCCATTTTTGGGCTATTCACTTCATAGGTCTACTGTTGAGAGTCTGGTGTTTTGTTCCGATTCCTGAAAATAATGGAAAATAGAATAGATTACCCGTACTTATACTGCCAGCAATGAGACTGAAAGAAGTTTCTTAGGGACTTTCGGAAGAGCTTACTACCTGGGAAAATTGACCACTGGTCCATGCAGTTTGCATGGACCAGGTTTGGGTTTGGTACCTCGGGAAAGTGGGACCACTAGACGGAAAACCCAGGTGGGCATGAGATTGATTTGGTTTGGACATGTTAGAGAGAAGACGACAATGAGTATGTTGAGCGAAAGAGAGTAGAGGAGGGGGGGTTTTTTAAGTTAAAAAAAAAAACAGGGGGTAAAGGAGAAGGGGTAGCCGTTAAAAGTGAGAGGTGGAGAGATAAAGTGGAGGAGCGACGCTGTAGAGAGAAGGGATGGAGAAGAGAGCGAAGCATTGGAAAACGGGAAATGGAGGATAGAAATACAAGATGGAAACGTCGACCACCAAATAGAATTGGATAGAGGTAAGAGTAGAGTAAAATAAGAAGAAGAGTGATCAACGTTGATCACTGGTCATAAAGTGATCAAATAAAATTTCCTGTGGTCAGTTTCTCGCATAAGGAAAATTACAAATCATCAAGTAAGACGTGGTCAGTTCTCCGGAAGGAAAAACACACCTGTATCAACCTCCTTGGTCAACTGCTTGCCATGACGAGCCAGAGGTTTCACAGTTCCCACAGGGAAGTTGAACGGCTTTTTCGACTTCATTGAAAATTTCAACTACTTCAAAAGTGTCTATTGTAAATTTCTAGACGTACAAACTAGCGAATACCATTTTTTTTCAAAAACACCCTTCAGTTCATGCGGTTTCAGAGTTCGAACACTTTGATATTTTCTATTTTTTACCTTCGAAATTTGAATAGGACCAAGTTTTCCTTAGACTAGGCCCCGTATTTATAAAGTTAAGCGTACAACTTAGGACTACAGGTAGCGTATAAATCAACGATTGTTTACATAGGTACCTAAGTTAGAATCACTAAATTACCACGATAAGAAGATAGAAATGAGTTGATGTTTTTAGTGGATTGCTGCCTAAAAGAACCAAATTTTAAAGATTGATTTTCGCTTTTCCGATACGTGATAGAGTGGTAGTTTAAGCAGTCAAGTCAGAAATAATGTATTTGCTTCCGACCAATTTAAGTTTAAGTCATCCGTTGTGTTAACTCCACATTCCAGCCGTGTGTTTCAAACCTTTGGAGTTCGTAAATTTAAATTTCAGCTCATTCTATTATGGAAATAAAACAAACTCCCGTTTTTTTTTTTTTTTTTTTTTTTTTTTTTTGTTTAGTGAGAGAATCTCGTAATACCATTTTGACGCATAGATAGAGAAGCAATATACATACAATTAGGGTTTTAATACGAGCAATAGTGTGTGGATAGCAATGTGAATCAGCGAATGGATCGATTTATAATCATAAGGAATTATGCGAACAGAAAACATGGAAAATTTACTAGCCAAATAGAAGTAAGAAGATAAGAGATAATTTCAAGCACATGGGATCTTCGGGATCGATAGAGGTAATCGAAAAAAACATAAAAGAAAAACAGCGAAGTTTACCTATAGGGGAAAAACACAGGAAAAATGAATGGATATGAGAGAGCTTGATAAATGTTTCATTTTGTCTCCAAACAATGTTTTACGTGTCTGCAGAGGTTATAATCTACGTCTGAGGGAAGCTAAATCAAATTCATTAATGCCAGGATGGGTAGAAATCTAATTGAATCGAAAAAGTCAAGTTCAAAGAGCGAGTTCAAATAGAACAAATTAAGAGAGGCAAGTATGAGAGAGAGAATAAATCGGAGTAGAGGCGTAGTTCAAGCAAAACTACAAAGAAATTTACTCCTGTACGTTCCTATCAGCTATCATGTACCCAAAATTACCGAAGTATCTGTCAGCTTTCCAGGAAAAGACTCCGGAAACATCTTGCTATCGAAAAACCGTAATAATGATAATTCATGTAACAGAGTTACAGCTCAAATTTTTGAAAAATGCGAATAATTTCCTATATTTTCCCGGATCTAATTGAATAATTGAAATTAAAAACTTGAAAGAAATCCTATTATTTAATTTAAAAAATAAGCGCATAAGTAGATATTAAATTTATTATTTAAATTGTTATGATTTTGAAAAGAAAAATTGAAAAGTGGCCAAAATATCTTTACTCACAATGGATCGCAATTCTTTTTTTATTGGCGACTTTGCTGATGAATTTCACAAAATATTGTACGTTCAAGAGGAGAAGGTACAAAACTTCCTATTCTATTATTTTAAAGAATACTGAGGACAGCTGCTCGAAACGATTGTACACATGCAAGCTATCCAAGAGTTTTTCCAGTAAAAAATATTAAAAAAGTTTGTAACAAAAAGTCAACACTTTTTTTTAAAAGTACCTACCTATAATAATTACTGTATTCTAAGGTGTACTTTTTTTAAGAGAACAACCTACGAAATACTTTATAACCTACGCTACGATATACTTTTTTAAGGGTAAAAGCTACGATATACTTTTTTAAGAGTATAACCTACGATGGGTGAAACGAGTTGAACCAAATGCCTATCCCGGCTTTGCCATCGGCCTCATTGTCATTCTCTGTACAGACTCCCACAAACACATCAATCAGGCCGTCCCGTTCATTGAACCATTTCTTCTGGAGACGGCTTAGTTTGTCCCCTGGAAACAAGAGAAATGTGAAATGGGACTTTTAAACGCCTTAGTTTGTCCCCTGGACACAAGAGAAATGTAAAATGGGTATTTTAGACGCCTTAGTTTGTCCCCTGGAAACAAGATAAATGTAAAGTAGCAATTTTAACGTCAAAAACGACAGTTTCCTTCAGACTATTTGTGTTGAATGACGTACCTACATTCGATGCAGTTAGTTAAAAAAAGGAAGGTATTTTAATTGTGTTAAGCATAAGTGCTTGTCACAAATGTCGTTCCCGGCTCAATAAACTACTCTAAATTTCATGACTTGACTTGGACTCGATCCACCAACCTCCGGATTCAAAGTCCACCGTGGCTCACCACTGCACCACTCAGGTTGGTTGATGCAGTTACATAAAACATAGTAAAAAAAATGAGAGCCAGTAAATTTTATGACTTGACTTGGACTCGAACCTCTAAATACGAAGTCAAATGTTCTGCTAGAGCTAGAATGAAGCTAACAAATAGCTATATCCCAGCAACAAGCTCTACTATTAGTGTGGTCATTTAGGGCGAATTTCGAGTGAACCCACACTCTCCCACTGATCAGGCGAGCGTTTTAACTACTACGCTGCCAAGGTAGGGAATAGGACAATGTTGCTCATTCCTACCAATCATGAGATGGTGACCTAAGAAAGAGATTAGGTTTTTCATACGTACATACTAGGGTATGACTGATAAGTCCTATAGGGTACATACTCACTACTCACAGTCTAAACAAGGTCTTAATTATTTTACCTACACAAAGTGCTGTGTTCTAATGGTAGGCACACTTGTCCAAGTAGGTATATGCACTTTAAAATGCTTTACGTCAGACCATAATGATCCTAAGCTACTATCTCCAAAATTTCGTCTATTAGGCATTAAATTTAATATCAAATACAATTATTTATTGTTATTTCTGCCACGTTGGGTAGAAAAACAAAAGACGTTCCTCTGCACTTTAGTTTTTCGTCAAGTACTTCAACTTGGCGAAATAAAAACACCGTACGAAACGTGTTCCTCTGGCCGAATACATGTGCGGATTTTCACTTACGATACGGAGATACTAACCGTGGATATTTTTAACACAGAACGTAACTAATGTAAAAGCACATATGAAATGTAATGTCGAGAAACTCATAATGTATTCTACAAAAATTCGTTTGACATTTTCTACGTGATCAATAGGTTTGATAAAGACATTTACCTCAGCATGAGGACCCAGGGGTGGTTTCAAAAGATTAAACAGACCAGTGGACCTAGAGTAGATTTAACATTGGAGCAAACAATGCCATTTGTATGTAACGGATGAAATTCAGGGATGGATCTAAGAGAATACAGCAAACTAGTCACTGAAAACGTAAACAAGAATGAGATTTAATACAAGCTTTGGCATAGAATTAATACCTATTAAAGAATTGGCTTCATATTTACCTATATATCCTAAGGAATGGACATTCTATGACTAAAACCTATAGGTAATAGGGTAGTTGGTATTTCATTGCAAGAGACCCGCTCAATAGAACAGTTGCGCTGACTTGGGTGATGTTTCAAAGGAAAAATGAGGACCAACGGAATTTTTCTTTTTCTTCTACGACTTCTGGATCCCGAGATAAATCGCTTTAAAAAATACCGGTAAATC
>NW_007404203.1:0-737 GCF_000475195.1 Diaphorina citri | reverse complement strand
TCGCGTATAATATCTCTAGTAGCGCGGTCAAACTTTCTTGACTTGGCGGGGCGGAGCGCTACCGCGCTCCTTAATCATTCGCGGAAGTAGTATTTTTTCACGCAAGTAGAGTCAATCTAACATTCCTAAGATTTAGGTAGGTAGATAGGATATAGGTACACTGTACAGGTACAGGGATGGAAAGAAAGAGAGGAAGAGAGCTAGGGAGAGAAAGAGAAGAGAGGTGAAAGAGAGAGAAGAGATGAGAGAGGGAAAGGGAGGGACATAAAAAGTTATTTGCGGTGTGCTCCGCTCTCTTGTATTTTTTACAAAAAAAAAAGGGGGGAGAAAAAAAATGTTTTTGGGGGGGGCTCCGCTCTTTTTTTTTTTTTACAAAAAAAAAAAAAAAAAAACACACAAGTTAATATTAGTCACTGGGGATTTGAACCAGATTTTCTCCAACTTTTTTCAAACATTTTGTTTTCTCCTTCTTCCCCTTTACTTTTCTTTAGAGAAAATTCTCTTAATCTTAACCCCATGCCCGTCAAAGTTGTCCACGTCAAAGTTATCCACGTTGTTAGAGCAGAAAATTCTAAAAATTCTAAATCTCGTACACAAAAAGTCCACATTAGGGCTTAGTTAGGTGTACATTCCTCAAAGACGGGTTAAATGTAAATGCAGTTTCTTTGTGTTATCATGTCACAACTTTGGTGCTCACTGCAGCATTGTAGGATTTTCCCAATATCTCAATAATCCTA
>NW_007404202.1:0-737 GCF_000475195.1 Diaphorina citri | reverse complement strand
TTTTTTATATCAGTACTTTTTTGTGGAGGGTAACTCTTGACGTTAATTTTTTTAACACGAAGTGTTTTTTTTGGGGGGTCTATAGAACAGCTGAATGATTTATTTTGTTACATTGAATTGGCACTGAATTACAGGGCAAATATTCTAAATGAATTTTTCTGATACTTTTTCTTATACTAGTTAGGTAACTCTAAAAGGAAAGAAAAAGGGAAAAAGAAAAAAAATAGTAAACGATGAACCTAATATAGGTACTTGTAAAACTTTTGATAGACATGTATGTACCTACTTATATTCTAAATGAATTTTTCTGATACTTTTTCTTATACTAGTTAGGTAACTCTAAAAGGAAAGAAAAAGGGAAAAAGAAAAAAGAAAAAAATAGTAAACGATGAACCTAATATAGGTACTTGTAAAACTTTTGATAGACATGTATGTACCTAGACAGACCAGACAGACACCAGAACAGTGCAATAGTCCTAAATGAAAATGGACGCGGCACACAAGGGATCAGGAAGAGACCGCCTTAACATAATAATACTTAGAAGAAGAGAAGGAAACTAAATATCTTAAGACTACAAGAAGTACCTAGGTACATACAAGTAATTAAATATCTATTAGTTAATTAGTCATATAGAATATTTTTTCATATATTGTCTCATAATCTATACAGGGTGGTTCGTGATTTGCGAACCACGCTTATATCTCAGAAACGGCTGGGAATTAAGGAATGAAATAAA
>NW_007404201.1:0-737 GCF_000475195.1 Diaphorina citri | reverse complement strand
GTTTATGGATAAGTGGTAATTTGGGTCGTTCAACACTGAAAGGGATCCGCTCGAAAATTTGCTCGCATATAAATTAAAACAAATCTCACATCTGCCAACATTAATTTTCTCAAAAATGAGTTATGATGGTTTTGGGGACACTTTTTTCTTCTGCTTTGTACCTATTACATAAATAATTTGAAGTAAGTATGATGTATTTTCTTGACGTATTGTTGTAAGTGAAACCTAGCATATTTTTAATTGTGAAAATAGAGGTATTGTTAATGTTGGTGGCAACATTTTCACGGCAACAGCATTGTCCAACACGAGACAGAACTCTGTTCTGGGATATGTTAAGTTTGGTGTGATGACGCCAACTATTGCGAATCTAAACACTAAGTCTACTGAGCTTAGGTAGGAATAGGAACTCATGATATTATTATCCATGTAAGTACGCCCATAATTATGCATGATAAAACTGAGGTGGCCTGCACATAATTACGTAGGTGGTTAATTTGATGAGCGTTAACCACAAGTTTCCTACTGAAGAATTAAAACCTTCAAACTCAATATCCCCAAGACGAAATGACAGAAAATTGCATAAAAACCTATAAAACGATCGAGACACAATTCGAAATCAAGATCCCGTTCTGAACACATTAAAAGAATACCATTGAAACGCTCCCAATTCATCACATCCTATATCTCAATAAACATGTGCGAAGAAACAACAAAACTTCTCGCAACTTAGGTGGCAT
>NW_007404200.1:0-737 GCF_000475195.1 Diaphorina citri | reverse complement strand
CGCGGCTTCGATTTAGGGACGATAAGACGTTCGCTGTTACAGTTTCCTCTATCTAAAGTGGGTATTAGGCAGTGGAGTGGCGAAAGCACATTGAATGCATTAGTTCCCAATGGATTATTGAAGTTAACCAACATTGCCAATGGTTGGTATCCGGATAGGCTATCTTAGCAGTCGCGTGCTGCATAGAGGTCGTTATAGGTCTGTAACTCTGTACGTATATGGCCTTTCAATACATGTTATAGGTCTGTAACTCTGTACGTATATGGCATTTCAATTCATGTTATAGGTCTGTAACTCTGTACGTATATGGCCTTTCAATTCATGTTATAGGTCTGTAACTCTGTATACGTATATGGCATTTCAATTCATGTTATAGGTCTGTAACTCTGTACGTATATGGCATTTCAATTCATGTTGTAGGTCTGTAACTCTGTACGTATATGGCATTTACAGCCTATGTAGGTTACATGTAGGTTACAGCCTACGCCCCGTTTTTATCAGCAAAACCATCAGTTCTAGTTGCATATATGAGGGGGTATCCATTCGCATATGAGAGGGTACCAGGGTATCATAAATATAGATAAGGGAAAAATTCATATCTCTCCATCCGAAGTTATAGTTTTCCATTAAAAATGCATTCTGCACCAGTGGATATTATGTATGGAACGGACTAGCCCTCTAAATAAATTACCTCCTTCACAGGAAACTTAACGAAGCATAAATAAAGTGAAGGGGAA
>NW_007404199.1:0-737 GCF_000475195.1 Diaphorina citri | reverse complement strand
ATAATAATAATAATAATAATAATAATAATAATAATAAATCCAGAAGTGATTTTGCAATTGACAGTTCTGAAAGCTGAATCAATGGATGCCTTGTTGAAAGTTTGTACTTTTTTTTACCCAAAAAGTGTACTGGGGGACTCTTATTGGACCAAAATTTTTATTTCAATTTATATTTGGACCAAAATTAGTTTTACGGGTTAGCGGGTTACTTCCCTATTTCAGACTTTCAGTCTCAGGTTGAACACCCTGTATGTAGGCATGTGTCTAACGATTTTAAATATTCAACACAGTCTGGAGCGCTTAAAAAAGGGAACTCTGACCAACTTTTTTTCCCTAGGCATTATTTTTTATACCGTCTGAACACTTCATCGAGCAGTGTGTTAACGAGTTTCATTCCTTTTTCCTTCTCCCCCCCCCCTTCCTTCCCCCCTCTTACTTTTACTTACTCGTAATATGATCTATAAAAGGTCCTTATATGGTCCACTAAAAGTACCCACATTACGGTACGTACTATTTAGGTATCTACCTATAACAATATTCAAGGCTTTATGGTAGGATTCTCACGCAGTGAGCTTTTCCACACAACCAAAGATAAGTAACGAGGGGGAGAAGGAGGAGAAGAGATAGAGTAAGAAAAAGAAGCTTCAATTTTACGACAGTTTAACACCTAGTTATGACCTCCTTCATATTTCAGGGTATTTCAATGACGACAAAGGCTCAAGTGAAATGAGAAATTA
>NW_007404198.1:0-737 GCF_000475195.1 Diaphorina citri | reverse complement strand
GCCCGTGTTCACACCTCGCACCTGTGTGAACACGGTGGATCCCTTCTACCTCGTAGAAGTGCTGATCTGGAGTACCTCTACCTCGGAGCTAGGTTGTGGAATCTGCTGGTTGAAATGACCTGCCACTATTGGTGCTTGTGACAGTTCAAATCAGACCTGGCAATCGCGATCCCCAACCCCAACCCGTCAGTTAGCGTGATCCTTCCGGGCTTGATGCTCGTAAAGAATCATACCTTTTAGAAGGGCAACTAATGGTAAAAAAAGGGACGATTTTGAAAAAGTTCCGGCTAGGTTCCAGAAATTTTTTCTAATTTTTACCTGTAGTAAATATTAATGTTCTGTGTTCTTTTCTGAAGCACCTGGTTTAAAAATAGTGAAAAAATATTGAGGAGAAAAACAGTTACGTTAACATTTATCTCCAGAAACATGCATTTTCAGCAAAAAACTAATCCTTGTTTTTGATTTTTCTTTTTTTACTCACAGTTTATGTAGGTATGCGGTCTTCTGAAATAAGTTTTAAACTTTACAGCAAATAACATTAATAATAGTTTTCCTGAAAAAAATTCAACACTGAACAGCAATTTGAGAAAAACCAAAAAATACGAGCGAAGAATTACGAGCGAAGATGAAAAAAAAAAAATAATAATTTTTTTTTTTCCAAGTTCGAAGCAACATTGACTTTGGTTGATATCTGGATGAGTGACTGTCCGATTTTTACCAAATTGTTACAGTCGCGT
>NW_007404197.1:0-737 GCF_000475195.1 Diaphorina citri | reverse complement strand
TATAGACACTGCAGAACAGTAGGTAGGTATAGAAACTGTAAAGTGTAGAGCCTCAGGCGACATTTCGGATAACAATACAACAGATTTCACGTTGTTCAATTATTAACAGTTTATTTACCCATTTCTAATTGCCTCCCTCCACTCTCGTCCTCCTCCTGCTATTCCTCCTCCTGCTGCTATTCCTTCTCCTCCTCCTCCTCCTCCTCCTCCTCCTCCTTCTCTTTCTCATCCTTTGCCTCCCACTCTAGCTCCCTTTCCCCAGTTCATCAATCTCTACCTCTAATAGATACCATTTCAAAATAGTTTTGGGACCATACGCTAAAAGTAGGTACTGATCTGTGCACTAAATACATATGTAGGTCCTCCGCATCTTTTGGACTTTGCTACCCTGCATCCGAAAAAGGCTGGTACTGTGACCAGATATGTACATTTATAATCCTATTCTGGCTAGACAAAAGCCGAACTACGGAGTTTCAATACACCTGAGTCAAATGCCTCCAGAGAAGTAGCTACATAATATACAAGTACAATGGTAGGTACATAAATAGGTACCTATACAAAATATGAAGATAATATAATATGTAGGTATTGTAGGTACACATAACAAGTATGTATACAAGGAGGTACATCTTTGTACACAAGCTTTATGAAGGGGAGGAACAGGGCCGTACACAGAGGTGGGGGGCGGGCCTCATTTACCCTGGCCCCGAGCTCCTCAAGGGGGCCCGGAGTCAGCA
>NW_007404196.1:0-738 GCF_000475195.1 Diaphorina citri | reverse complement strand
AAGAGAAAAGGGAAGGAGGCGATGGTGGAGGAACAGAGGAGAAGACGAAGGTGAACGATGAGAGAGTGGAGAAAAAACCCAAGGCGCTGGAGAAGGAAGATAGAAGGAAGTGAAAATGGAAGGAGGAGGTGAAAGGGGAAGAGGAAGAGGAGGACAAGGATGAGGAGAAGAAGAAGAGGAAGAGGTAGCTCGGCGTGTCCGGTGGAAAAGATAAAGATTCAAGATGTCAAGTGAAGTAAGGAGGTGAAGTGGTGAAGGTAAAAGTTTGTACCGATATCAGCAAAGTCAGGCGACGAACTAAGGAGTCCTTATTTACAAACTTATAAATAAAGATTCAAGATGTCAAGTGAGGTAAGGAGGTGAAGGTAAAAGTTTGTACCGATATCAGCAAAGTCAGGCGAGGAACTAAGGAGTCCTTATTTACAAACTTATAAGGTGTCACATCACGTCACGTGAAGTCATGGGGAGTCGAAAAGATGTAGTTCAAAGTTTTCCCACATAATATTGTAGGTAATCTCGTTCATGATTCACGTGACGTGAAAGTAGTGTGACTGTCCTGAACGAAATTACCTACAATGAGTTCAAAGTTTTCCCACATAATATTGTAGGTAATCTCGTTCATGATTCACGTGACGTGAAAGTAGTGTGACTGTCCTGAATTTTTTTGGTGATTCTCATGATTTTTTTTTATTATCTCAGAAAAAACTATAAAAATTAAAAAAAATATTGAGACTAAAA
>NW_007404195.1:0-738 GCF_000475195.1 Diaphorina citri | reverse complement strand
GATAATTGGACCGCTGTACATAATACAGCAGAACAAGATTTAAATATAATTAAATTATGGTTTGATTCTATGTCACTCAAAATAAATACAAAAAAATCTTGCTATATGACCTTTTCCTGCAATAGCATAGGTCAACCTAACATATCAAATTTAATCATTCATGATTGCTTGAATCAAATTAATTGTCAGTGCTCAAAATTAGATAAAAAAGAAAATGTAAAGTACCTTGGCCTTATTATAAACCAAAACTTAAAATGGGAAAGTCATATTGATCATTTAATTAAAAAAGCCAGATACATGATGCATATTTTTCATAGACTAAAGAAAATTTTGAACTTTCATACTCTCAGAATAGTATATTTTGCTTTAATACAATCCCAATTACAATATGGAATCAGTGTATGGGGAGGCACCTTTAAAACCACCATTCTAGGACTACAAAGGGCTCAAAATATCCTCCTGAGAATAATATTGAATAGAGAAAGAATGGCACATACTCAAGACTTATACAAAGATTTCAATGTATATAATATCAATAGACTGTACATTTATAAAATCTGTTATTTTTCAGTAAAATTTAAAAACAAGTGGTCAGGAAGGACAGTATTACATAACTTGAGAAACCCTAGAGTTGTGATAGCTCCTACTGTAAGAAAGACAGCAAGCCAAACACACTTCTATTATCTAGGGCCTTTAATTTATAATAAAATTCCTGGGAATATAAGAGATGTGGAACTA
>NW_007404194.1:0-738 GCF_000475195.1 Diaphorina citri | reverse complement strand
AAATTGATTTCTAATCTTTTTTTGGGGTGGGATGGAGTTTTGTTTATTTTTTTGTGGCACTTGATTTATTTTGGGAGGTTACCTATAACAGTACAACACCATTAGTAGGTACCTATATTTTTTTCTTCGTAATTATTATTTTTTCAACAATCTTGGTCAGAAGTTCAACTAATCAGCATTATCTAAGAAGAAATGATATTTGGATCGGATAAAATTGATTCTTCCGCAAACAACTTCATCTTTCTTTAATGACTAAACTTTTAGATAATGGCTTGAGGTGTTAAAGTTTAAACTGTTATAGCACCCAACTTGTTACTGCGATAGTCATTTATGTAAATGTCGGATAAAAATTGAATTTTTAACATTCTTCCAAATTCTAAATCCAATTAAATGAAGTAAAAAAATGAGAAACAGACAAAATAAATTACTAAATAGTCGAAATTTTTACCGTGTCAATGCGTTTTTTTCCTATCTATCTTGGTTCACTATGAACTTATCTAACAGGTCAAAAATTTAATCTCTATAGGATTAGATAAGCCTATTACATTTTTTTTTCCTTTTTGCCTAAAACCAAAAACAACAGGTCTAGAAAAAAAAAGAACATTTAATAGGGAACTACCATTAGCCGTTTTGAGGCATAATTTATACTTGAAATAATATTATTATGTAATATGAGATCCCCCACAAAAACATAAATGTGAAAAAAAGGCCAAGTTCCTATCCAAAAATGTCGGCCTA
>NW_007404193.1:0-738 GCF_000475195.1 Diaphorina citri | reverse complement strand
ATATTTTAATGTATACCTACATAAATTTAATATAGAGCTACATGGTCAATGGTCATACATTGATACAACTCTACTGAATTTTGAATTAGGCCGAGGATATGAACTAGAATATTTATACGAAATACATAGTAGATCCGTTCAAGTAGGTAGTAGGTAGGTATAGTATACATAATTTTGTGATTTTTACTAGGATTCACTCTAAGTGAAGGGGGATTTTTTTCCATTTATGAATGAGTATGAATCTATGAACGTGAATGTAGGTACCTATACGTAAATTAGGTTGAAGTCAGGAAGTAATAATGTGAAAGCGGGTTCAGGAGTTATAATAAAAATTGGGCCGAAAACAATACCTGATGTGTACTCACTGTTACTGTTACTTAATAATGTAAGGAAAATTAGCAGGAGGAAAAAAAACTTGCAGCTTGTAAAATCAAAATATCTTTGGATACTACTTACCTCCCTACCAATATTATAGGTCGCTACAATGCTATAGATATTATAATATAAGATACTTGAACTTCACAAGTGATGTACCTAATCTATTAGTTCTGTTTTACCTACTCTCGTTTCTTGGTTTCGATTCCAAGAAACACACTTTCTTCTTATCTCTCCAGGAATACCAACAACATTACCAGCGAGTATTTTTTACTTTTTCTTCACTTCTTTTTGTTTCTGTTAGCAGAAGATATTCCATATCCTAAACAAACACACAAGTTACACACTAATCCCTATTATCAC
>NW_007404192.1:0-738 GCF_000475195.1 Diaphorina citri | reverse complement strand
TAGCATTTATTTTGAGTATTTTGTATCACAATTGTTATGGATATGTTAAGTAATGTAGAGTACATAATAAACTAAGTACCTAAATAAGTACTTGTACCTACTTTGCTAGAAAGTACATAGAAAACTCTTTCGTTCCTTAGAAAAAAATTTCTTTTCTTCAACAAAGTAATGCAGTACAAAAGACCGTAGTATATCTTGGCAATTCATTCCTATTTCCTAAATGTCAACATCTTAAATTGCCTCAATTCTATTTTACATATTTCTAGACATGGTCTTCACTTGACTGGAGTGGAGTTCTATTTGTCCAAGTTTTTATTCCACTTGAGATATTTGCATATTTCATAATCATTTATTTGAATCAAATCTTGTAGGGCCAAAGCTTGATAACCTTGCATATTTTGAGTCACTGACTGGGACCGTTCGATTAAAATTGGTTCACATATGTATATTTACATTCTTGATGGATGACAAAAGAATATTGTACCTACTAAATTTCTACCAAAAACTAATTACTTTTTTTCTTGTGTTAAGTATCATCATTATAGGTAAGAAAATCAGCTTCATCATTACAAGAAAATTGGGAAAAGTTGGAAAAACTTTTCCCATATCCCGCATTGGTTCAAAAAAGTCATCTCTCTATCCCCCCTCTTCTCCCTATAATTTTATTCATCCAATTGGAACGGTTAATCCAGAATATTATACACCGGTATTTTATTATTACTATTATTATTGTTTTAA
>NW_007404190.1:0-738 GCF_000475195.1 Diaphorina citri | reverse complement strand
TTAAGTCGTCATCGTTTCGTTTCAATATTGTCAAGTAGGTTCGAAAGTAATTAAAATAAAAATGTGAATTAATTGATTGACTCTCGGAATATTATCTTCTTTTGTGGCGCCAGTTTTGTCTGTGGTGACGGCATTGGCGATTGATTCATTTGAAGATAACCTCGGTGATCTAAGATTTTGTTAAAGGCCATTTGTAGGTCATGTGATCCCTTCATCACTCAGCTCAGCCATTGAATCTTGCACCGCTTTATTGTTTAGGTCTGGGACATGTTGAAATTGTTGGTCTCTGAATTATTCCCAGGTACTTTCGGGATAGGACTGAAAAGCCCCTTTCTAGACTCTAAAAATCTCTAGACTGTGCTGCACCTTGAGATCATTTCAACATGAATCAGTAATTTTGGGTCGATTTTAAGCGAAGTTTGCATACTTTTTCTACTCTGTAAAGGTAGGGGACAGTTGTGAAAGATCAGCCTCCCCAGCCTTTGCTTCTAAAGTGCCATCACCAATTGGGACACACCCTAGAACCTTACCTCATAAAGTAACCCACTAAATAGATACCATAATTTTGATAGTCATAGGTTAACATCAACGTTTATTTGGCCAGGACCCAAAAACCATCACGTAAGATGCATTTCAGGCGAGCTTGAGTTGAATTTCAATTTCCGAAGAGCCCAGAATTGGTAGGACTTCTTTGTGACAAGGTCCTAGTCTATAAATAACGTTAAAATCGAAAGTTGA
>NW_007404189.1:0-738 GCF_000475195.1 Diaphorina citri | reverse complement strand
TGTGGATAGAGCAGCTCCTGAGGATTTTATACATTTCTTCCTAGATCACTCTCAGGTCCTAGTAGAATTCCTGGAACATATCCTGAGCTATCCTTCCCGTGAGAAATGTAGCACACAGGTGTATAATACACTCATAGAACATTACTTGTATCTATGGAGTAGCACGAGTGACGTGACAGCTAAGAGTAGTTATGAACAGAGAATCATGAGACTCCTGGCTAGTGACGATACACCTTATGATAAGAACCAAGCCTTGCTCCTGTGTCATTCACACAAGTTCTCCCCTGGCCTACTTCTCATCTACAAAGACTTGAAGATGTATGAGTTAATACTAGCAGAACATATGTCTCATAAAGATTACACAGGTGTGTTAGCTTGTTGTCGTGCCTATGGTTCTCAGAACCCTGATCTTTGGCTGAATGCTTTCCATAAGGTTATCAAGGATCCCGATGTGCCTGCACATGTTCTCTCTGATATTCTCAACGTTATAGAGCGAGACAAGTTACTCTCTCCATTGTTTATGTTAGATGCTTTAGCCACTTCCTCAGTCAATGTTGGACTTCTAAAAAATTATTTCCTCAATATTCTGAGCTCAGAATCTAAGAAGACTGAAACGGAAATGAATTTGGCAGAAAAGTACACTAAGGAGACTGAAAAATTGAAAACGCTCATCCAGCAAATCCAAAGCAAGCCTGTGATATTCCAAGGGTCTAGGTGTAGTGTGTGTAACGAACAGCT
>NW_007404188.1:19001-30625 GCF_000475195.1 Diaphorina citri | reverse complement strand
AAAAATTCCGTTGGTCCTCATTTTTCCTGCTCTATGACTTTGAAACATCACCCAAGTAAGCGCAACTGATCTATTTCCAATCCACTCAACCCCCAACTGATCAATTTATGATTCTGATTTTTGTCACCAGGTTGCATTGCATTCATCGGGATCTCGATCTATTTCACGTACAGTGTAGACATTGAACTTAAGGAGAAGCTAGTGTTTGCTGCTTTCTTCCTGGGAGCTATTGTGTGTCTGGGCTTGTCCTTTGCGTTCCATACACTGCACTGTCACTCGGAACATGTGGGCAGACTATTCAGCAAGTAAGTTCTATTTCACGTACAGTGTAGTGTAGACATTGAACTGAAGGAGAAGCTAGTGTTTGCTGCCTTCTTCCTGGGAGCTATTGTGTGTCTGGGCTTATCCTTTGCGTTCCATACACTGCACTCTCACTCGGAACATGTGGGCAGACTATTCAGCAAGTAAGTTCTATTTCACGTACAGGGTAGGGTAGACATTGAACTGAAGGAGAAGCTAGTGTTTGCTGCCTTCTTCCTGGGAGCTATTGTGTGTCTGGGCTTATCCTTTGCGTTCCATACACTGCACTCTCACTCGGAACATGTGGGCAGACTATTCAGCAAGTAAGTTCTATTTCACGTACAGGGTAGGGTAGACATTGAACTGAAGGAGAAGCTAGTGTTTGCTGCCTTCTTCCTGGGAGCTATTGTGTGTCTGGGCTTATCCTTTGCGTTCCATACACTGCACTCTCACTCGGAACATGTGGGCAGACTATTCAGCAAGTAAGTTCTATTTCACGTACAGGGTAGGGTAGACATTGAACTGAAGGAGAAGCTAGTGTTTGCTGCCTTCTTCCTGGGAGCTATTGTGTGTCTGGGCTTATCCTTTGCGTTCCATACACTGCACTCTCACTCGGAACATGTGGGCAGACTATTCAGCAAGTAAGTTCTATTTCACGTACAGGGTAGGGTAGACATTGAACTGAAGGAGAAGCTAGTGTTTGCTGCCTTCTTCCTGGGAGCTATTGTGTGTCTGGGCTTATCCTTTGCGTTCCATACACTGCACTCTCACTCGGAACATGTGGGCAGACTATTCAGCAAGTAAGTTCTATTTCACGTACAGGGTAGGGTAGACATTGAACTGAAGGAGAAGCTAGTGTTTGCTGCCTTCTTCCTGGGAGCTATTGTGTGTCTGGGCTTATCCTTTGCGTTCCATACACTGCACTCTCACTCGGAACATGTGGGCAGACTATTCAGCAAGTAAGTTCTATTTCACGTACAGGGTAGGGTAGACATTGAACTGAAGGAGAAGCTAGTGTTTGCTGCCTTCTTCCTGGGAGCTATTGTGTGTCTGGGCTTATCCTTTGCGTTCCATACACTGCACTCTCACTCGGAACATGTGGGCAGACTATTCAGCAAGTAAGTTCTATTTCACGTACAGGGTAGGGTAGACATTGAACTGAAGGAGAAGCTAGTGTTTGCTGCCTTCTTCCTGGGAGCTATTGTGTGTCTGGGCTTATCCTTTGCGTTCCATACACTGCACTCTCACTCGGAACATGTGGGCAGACTATTCAGCAAGTAAGTTCTATTTCACGTACAGGGTAGGGTAGACATTGAACTGAAGGAGAAGCTAGTGTTTGCTGCCTTCTTCCTGGGAGCTATTGTGTGTCTGGGCTTATCCTTTGCGTTCCATACACTGCACTCTCACTCGGAACATGTGGGCAGACTATTCAGCAAGTAAGTTCTATTTCACGTACAGGGTAGGGTAGACATTGAACTGAAGGAGAAGCTAGTGTTTGCTGCCTTCTTCCTGGGAGCTATTGTGTGTCTGGGCTTATCCTTTGCGTTCCATACACTGCACTCTCACTCGGAACATGTGGGCAGACTATTCAGCAAGTAAGTTCTATTTCACGTACAGGGTAGGGTAGACATTGAACTGAAGGAGAAGCTAGTGTTTGCTGCCTTCTTCCTGGGAGCTATTGTGTGTCTGGGCTTATCCTTTGCGTTCCATACACTGCACTCTCACTCGGAACATGTGGGCAGACTATTCAGCAAGTAAGTTCTATTTCACGTACAGGGTAGGGTAGACATTGAACTGAAGGAGAAGCTAGTGTTTGCTGCCTTCTTCCTGGGAGCTATTGTGTGTCTGGGCTTATCCTTTGCGTTCCATACACTGCACTCTCACTCGGAACATGTGGGCAGACTATTCAGCAAGTAAGTTCTATTTCACGTACAGGGTAGGGTAGACATTGAACTGAAGGAGAAGCTAGTGTTTGCTGCCTTCTTCCTGGGAGCTATTGTGTGTCTGGGCTTATCCTTTGCGTTCCATACACTGCACTCTCACTCGGAACATGTGGGCAGACTATTCAGCAAGTAAGTTCTATTTCACGTACAGGGTAGGGTAGACATTGAACTGAAGGAGAAGCTAGTGTTTGCTGCCTTCTTCCTGGGAGCTATTGTGTGTCTGGGCTTATCCTTTGCGTTCCATACACTGCACTCTCACTCGGAACATGTGGGCAGACTATTCAGCAAGTAAGTTCTATTTCACGTACAGGGTAGGGTAGACATTGAACTGAAGGAGAAGCTAGTGTTTGCTGCCTTCTTCCTGGGAGCTATTGTGTGTCTGGGCTTATCCTTTGCGTTCCATACACTGCACTCTCACTCGGAACATGTGGGCAGACTATTCAGCAAGTAAGTTCTATTTCACGTACAGGGTAGGGTAGACATTGAACTGAAGGAGAAGCTAGTGTTTGCTGCCTTCTTCCTGGGAGCTATTGTGTGTCTGGGCTTATCCTTTGCGTTCCATACACTGCACTCTCACTCGGAACATGTGGGCAGACTATTCAGCAAGTAAGTTCTATTTCACGTACAGGGTAGGGTAGACATTGAACTGAAGGAGAAGCTAGTGTTTGCTGCCTTCTTCCTGGGAGCTATTGTGTGTCTGGGCTTATCCTTTGCGTTCCATACACTGCACTCTCACTCGGAACATGTGGGCAGACTATTCAGCAAGTAAGTTCTATTTCACGTACAGGGTAGGGTAGACATTGAACTGAAGGAGAAGCTAGTGTTTGCTGCCTTCTTCCTGGGAGCTATTGTGTGTCTGGGCTTATCCTTTGCGTTCCATACACTGCACTCTCACTCGGAACATGTGGGCAGACTATTCAGCAAGTAAGTTCTATTTCACGTACAGGGTAGGGTAGACATTGAACTGAAGGAGAAGCTAGTGTTTGCTGCCTTCTTCCTGGGAGCTATTGTGTGTCTGGGCTTATCCTTTGCGTTCCATACACTGCACTCTCACTCGGAACATGTGGGCAGACTATTCAGCAAGTAAGTTCTATTTCACGTACAGGGTAGGGTAGACATTGAACTGAAGGAGAAGCTAGTGTTTGCTGCCTTCTTCCTGGGAGCTATTGTGTGTCTGGGCTTATCCTTTGCGTTCCATACACTGCACTCTCACTCGGAACATGTGGGCAGACTATTCAGCAAGTAAGTTCTATTTCACGTACAGGGTAGGGTAGACATTGAACTGAAGGAGAAGCTAGTGTTTGCTGCCTTCTTCCTGGGAGCTATTGTGTGTCTGGGCTTATCCTTTGCGTTCCATACACTGCACTCTCACTCGGAACATGTGGGCAGACTATTCAGCAAGTAAGTTCTATTTCACGTACAGGGTAGGGTAGACATTGAACTGAAGGAGAAGCTAGTGTTTGCTGCCTTCTTCCTGGGAGCTATTGTGTGTCTGGGCTTATCCTTTGCGTTCCATACACTGCACTCTCACTCGGAACATGTGGGCAGACTATTCAGCAAGTAAGTTCTATTTCACGTACAGGGTAGGGTAGACATTGAACTGAAGGAGAAGCTAGTGTTTGCTGCCTTCTTCCTGGGAGCTATTGTGTGTCTGGGCTTATCCTTTGCGTTCCATACACTGCACTCTCACTCGGAACATGTGGGCAGACTATTCAGCAAGTAAGTTCTATTTCACGTACAGGGTAGGGTAGACATTGAACTGAAGGAGAAGCTAGTGTTTGCTGCCTTCTTCCTGGGAGCTATTGTGTGTCTGGGCTTATCCTTTGCGTTCCATACACTGCACTCTCACTCGGAACATGTGGGCAGACTATTCAGCAAGTAAGTTCTATTTCACGTACAGGGTAGGGTAGACATTGAACTGAAGGAGAAGCTAGTGTTTGCTGCCTTCTTCCTGGGAGCTATTGTGTGTCTGGGCTTATCCTTTGCGTTCCATACACTGCACTCTCACTCGGAACATGTGGGCAGACTATTCAGCAAGTAAGTTCTATTTCACGTACAGGGTAGGGTAGACATTGAACTGAAGGAGAAGCTAGTGTTTGCTGCCTTCTTCCTGGGAGCTATTGTGTGTCTGGGCTTATCCTTTGCGTTCCATACACTGCACTCTCACTCGGAACATGTGGGCAGACTATTCAGCAAGTAAGTTCTATTTCACGTACAGGGTAGGGTAGACATTGAACTGAAGGAGAAGCTAGTGTTTGCTGCCTTCTTCCTGGGAGCTATTGTGTGTCTGGGCTTATCCTTTGCGTTCCATACACTGCACTCTCACTCGGAACATGTGGGCAGACTATTCAGCAAGTAAGTTCTATTTCACGTACAGGGTAGGGTAGACATTGAACTGAAGGAGAAGCTAGTGTTTGCTGCCTTCTTCCTGGGAGCTATTGTGTGTCTGGGCTTATCCTTTGCGTTCCATACACTGCACTCTCACTCGGAACATGTGGGCAGACTATTCAGCAAGTAAGTTCTATTTCACGTACAGGGTAGGGTAGACATTGAACTGAAGGAGAAGCTAGTGTTTGCTGCCTTCTTCCTGGGAGCTATTGTGTGTCTGGGCTTATCCTTTGCGTTCCATACACTGCACTCTCACTCGGAACATGTGGGCAGACTATTCAGCAAGTAAGTTCTATTTCACGTACAGGGTAGGGTAGACATTGAACTGAAGGAGAAGCTAGTGTTTGCTGCCTTCTTCCTGGGAGCTATTGTGTGTCTGGGCTTATCCTTTGCGTTCCATACACTGCACTCTCACTCGGAACATGTGGGCAGACTATTCAGCAAGTAAGTTCTATTTCACGTACAGGGTAGGGTAGACATTGAACTGAAGGAGAAGCTAGTGTTTGCTGCCTTCTTCCTGGGAGCTATTGTGTGTCTGGGCTTATCCTTTGCGTTCCATACACTGCACTCTCACTCGGAACATGTGGGCAGACTATTCAGCAAGTAAGTTCTATTTCACGTACAGGGTAGGGTAGACATTGAACTGAAGGAGAAGCTAGTGTTTGCTGCCTTCTTCCTGGGAGCTATTGTGTGTCTGGGCTTATCCTTTGCGTTCCATACACTGCACTCTCACTCGGAACATGTGGGCAGACTATTCAGCAAGTAAGTTCTATTTCACGTACAGGGTAGGGTAGACATTGAACTGAAGGAGAAGCTAGTGTTTGCTGCCTTCTTCCTGGGAGCTATTGTGTGTCTGGGCTTATCCTTTGCGTTCCATACACTGCACTCTCACTCGGAACATGTGGGCAGACTATTCAGCAAGTAAGTTCTATTTCACGTACAGGGTAGGGTAGACATTGAACTGAAGGAGAAGCTAGTGTTTGCTGCCTTCTTCCTGGGAGCTATTGTGTGTCTGGGCTTATCCTTTGCGTTCCATACACTGCACTCTCACTCGGAACATGTGGGCAGACTATTCAGCAAGTAAGTTCTATTTCACGTACAGGGTAGGGTAGACATTGAACTGAAGGAGAAGCTAGTGTTTGCTGCCTTCTTCCTGGGAGCTATTGTGTGTCTGGGCTTATCCTTTGCGTTCCATACACTGCACTCTCACTCGGAACATGTGGGCAGACTATTCAGCAAGTAAGTTCTATTTCACGTACAGGGTAGGGTAGACATTGAACTGAAGGAGAAGCTAGTGTTTGCTGCCTTCTTCCTGGGAGCTATTGTGTGTCTGGGCTTATCCTTTGCGTTCCATACACTGCACTCTCACTCGGAACATGTGGGCAGACTATTCAGCAAGTAAGTTCTATTTCACGTACAGGGTAGGGTAGACATTGAACTGAAGGAGAAGCTAGTGTTTGCTGCCTTCTTCCTGGGAGCTATTGTGTGTCTGGGCTTATCCTTTGCGTTCCATACACTGCACTCTCACTCGGAACATGTGGGCAGACTATTCAGCAAGTAAGTTCTATTTCACGTACAGGGTAGGGTAGACATTGAACTGAAGGAGAAGCTAGTGTTTGCTGCCTTCTTCCTGGGAGCTATTGTGTGTCTGGGCTTATCCTTTGCGTTCCATACACTGCACTCTCACTCGGAACATGTGGGCAGACTATTCAGCAAGTAAGTTCTATTTCACGTACAGGGTAGGGTAGACATTGAACTGAAGGAGAAGCTAGTGTTTGCTGCCTTCTTCCTGGGAGCTATTGTGTGTCTGGGCTTATCCTTTGCGTTCCATACACTGCACTCTCACTCGGAACATGTGGGCAGACTATTCAGCAAGTAAGTTCTATTTCACGTACAGGGTAGGGTAGACATTGAACTGAAGGAGAAGCTAGTGTTTGCTGCCTTCTTCCTGGGAGCTATTGTGTGTCTGGGCTTATCCTTTGCGTTCCATACACTGCACTCTCACTCGGAACATGTGGGCAGACTATTCAGCAAGTAAGTTCTATTTCACGTACAGGGTAGGGTAGACATTGAACTGAAGGAGAAGCTAGTGTTTGCTGCCTTCTTCCTGGGAGCTATTGTGTGTCTGGGCTTATCCTTTGCGTTCCATACACTGCACTCTCACTCGGAACATGTGGGCAGACTATTCAGCAAGTAAGTTCTATTTCACGTACAGGGTAGGGTAGACATTGAACTGAAGGAGAAGCTAGTGTTTGCTGCCTTCTTCCTGGGAGCTATTGTGTGTCTGGGCTTATCCTTTGCGTTCCATACACTGCACTCTCACTCGGAACATGTGGGCAGACTATTCAGCAAGTAAGTTCTATTTCACGTACAGGGTAGGGTAGACATTGAACTGAAGGAGAAGCTAGTGTTTGCTGCCTTCTTCCTGGGAGCTATTGTGTGTCTGGGCTTATCCTTTGCGTTCCATACACTGCACTCTCACTCGGAACATGTGGGCAGACTATTCAGCAAGTAAGTTCTATTTCACGTACAGGGTAGGGTAGACATTGAACTGAAGGAGAAGCTAGTGTTTGCTGCCTTCTTCCTGGGAGCTATTGTGTGTCTGGGCTTATCCTTTGCGTTCCATACACTGCACTCTCACTCGGAACATGTGGGCAGACTATTCAGCAAGTAAGTTCTATTTCACGTACAGGGTAGGGTAGACATTGAACTGAAGGAGAAGCTAGTGTTTGCTGCCTTCTTCCTGGGAGCTATTGTGTGTCTGGGCTTATCCTTTGCGTTCCATACACTGCACTCTCACTCGGAACATGTGGGCAGACTATTCAGCAAGTAAGTTCTATTTCACGTACAGGGTAGGGTAGACATTGAACTGAAGGAGAAGCTAGTGTTTGCTGCCTTCTTCCTGGGAGCTATTGTGTGTCTGGGCTTATCCTTTGCGTTCCATACACTGCACTCTCACTCGGAACATGTGGGCAGACTATTCAGCAAGTAAGTTCTATTTCACGTACAGGGTAGGGTAGACATTGAACTGAAGGAGAAGCTAGTGTTTGCTGCCTTCTTCCTGGGAGCTATTGTGTGTCTGGGCTTATCCTTTGCGTTCCATACACTGCACTCTCACTCGGAACATGTGGGCAGACTATTCAGCAAGTAAGTTCTATTTCACGTACAGGGTAGGGTAGACATTGAACTGAAGGAGAAGCTAGTGTTTGCTGCCTTCTTCCTGGGAGCTATTGTGTGTCTGGGCTTATCCTTTGCGTTCCATACACTGCACTCTCACTCGGAACATGTGGGCAGACTATTCAGCAAGTAAGTTCTATTTCACGTACAGGGTAGGGTAGACATTGAACTGAAGGAGAAGCTAGTGTTTGCTGCCTTCTTCCTGGGAGCTATTGTGTGTCTGGGCTTATCCTTTGCGTTCCATACACTGCACTCTCACTCGGAACATGTGGGCAGACTATTCAGCAAGTAAGTTCTATTTCACGTACAGGGTAGGGTAGACATTGAACTGAAGGAGAAGCTAGTGTTTGCTGCCTTCTTCCTGGGAGCTATTGTGTGTCTGGGCTTATCCTTTGCGTTCCATACACTGCACTCTCACTCGGAACATGTGGGCAGACTATTCAGCAAGTAAGTTCTATTTCACGTACAGGGTAGGGTAGACATTGAACTGAAGGAGAAGCTAGTGTTTGCTGCCTTCTTCCTGGGAGCTATTGTGTGTCTGGGCTTATCCTTTGCGTTCCATACACTGCACTCTCACTCGGAACATGTGGGCAGACTATTCAGCAAGTAAGTTCTATTTCACGTACAGGGTAGGGTAGACATTGAACTGAAGGAGAAGCTAGTGTTTGCTGCCTTCTTCCTGGGAGCTATTGTGTGTCTGGGCTTATCCTTTGCGTTCCATACACTGCACTCTCACTCGGAACATGTGGGCAGACTATTCAGCAAGTAAGTTCTATTTCACGTACAGGGTAGGGTAGACATTGAACTGAAGGAGAAGCTAGTGTTTGCTGCCTTCTTCCTGGGAGCTATTGTGTGTCTGGGCTTATCCTTTGCGTTCCATACACTGCACTCTCACTCGGAACATGTGGGCAGACTATTCAGCAAGTAAGTTCTATTTCACGTACAGGGTAGGGTAGACATTGAACTGAAGGAGAAGCTAGTGTTTGCTGCCTTCTTCCTGGGAGCTATTGTGTGTCTGGGCTTATCCTTTGCGTTCCATACACTGCACTCTCACTCGGAACATGTGGGCAGACTATTCAGCAAGTAAGTTCTATTTCACGTACAGGGTAGGGTAGACATTGAACTGAAGGAGAAGCTAGTGTTTGCTGCCTTCTTCCTGGGAGCTATTGTGTGTCTGGGCTTATCCTTTGCGTTCCATACACTGCACTCTCACTCGGAACATGTGGGCAGACTATTCAGCAAGTAAGTTCTATTTCACGTACAGGGTAGGGTAGACATTGAACTGAAGGAGAAGCTAGTGTTTGCTGCCTTCTTCCTGGGAGCTATTGTGTGTCTGGGCTTATCCTTTGCGTTCCATACACTGCACTCTCACTCGGAACATGTGGGCAGACTATTCAGCAAGTAAGTTCTATTTCACGTACAGGGTAGGGTAGACATTGAACTGAAGGAGAAGCTAGTGTTTGCTGCCTTCTTCCTGGGAGCTATTGTGTGTCTGGGCTTATCCTTTGCGTTCCATACACTGCACTCTCACTCGGAACATGTGGGCAGACTATTCAGCAAGTAAGTTCTATTTCACGTACAGGGTAGGGTAGACATTGAACTGAAGGAGAAGCTAGTGTTTGCTGCCTTCTTCCTGGGAGCTATTGTGTGTCTGGGCTTATCCTTTGCGTTCCATACACTGCACTCTCACTCGGAACATGTGGGCAGACTATTCAGCAAGTAAGTTCTATTTCACGTACAGGGTAGGGTAGACATTGAACTGAAGGAGAAGCTAGTGTTTGCTGCCTTCTTCCTGGGAGCTATTGTGTGTCTGGGCTTATCCTTTGCGTTCCATACACTGCACTCTCACTCGGAACATGTGGGCAGACTATTCAGCAAGTAAGTTCTATTTCACGTACAGGGTAGGGTAGACATTGAACTGAAGGAGAAGCTAGTGTTTGCTGCCTTCTTCCTGGGAGCTATTGTGTGTCTGGGCTTATCCTTTGCGTTCCATACACTGCACTCTCACTCGGAACATGTGGGCAGACTATTCAGCAAGTAAGTTCTATTTCACGTACAGGGTAGGGTAGACATTGAACTGAAGGAGAAGCTAGTGTTTGCTGCCTTCTTCCTGGGAGCTATTGTGTGTCTGGGCTTATCCTTTGCGTTCCATACACTGCACTCTCTGTAGTTATTATTAACATTGTCATGTTTTCATTTCAGACTGGACTACTGTGGTATAGCATTGCTTATCATGGGCTCATTTGTTCCTTGGTTATACTATGGGTTCTAGTGTAGTTATTATTAACATTGTCATGTTTTCATTTCAGGCTGGACTACTGTGGTATAGCACTGCTTATCATGGGCTCATTTGTTCCTTGGTTATACTATGGGTTCTACTGTAGTTTCCTCTCTAAGGTGATCTATCTGACATCTGTAGTCATACTGGGAGCAGCCTCTATCATAGTATCTCTGACCAAACAGTTCAGTGCTGGACTACTCCTATCTAAGGTGATCTATCTGACATCTGTAGTCATACTGGGAGCAGCCTCTATCATAGTATCTCTGACCAAACAGTTCAGTGCGCCCAACTATAGACCTCTGCGAGCTGGAGTATTCATGAGTTTTGGTAAGTAGAAATGATTTTTTTTTTTAAGATGAGTGTTCCACCGCCGTTTTTATTTCGTAGCAATGAAAGAACTGCTACATTAGACGCATGTGGCCTGTGTCGTAGCATGCCCATCCCGTAGTATGCCTCTCATCAGATGGGCGAGAAGAGACACAATCCACAATAATAGTAGTAGCCTACTGCTGGAGTAAAGGGACTTATCAGTCCTATGCGAGCAGTATAAATAAGCATATAGGTAGGTACCTACATAGGTAGGTATAGATAGGTACCTACATAGGCAGGTACCTACATAGGCAGGTACCTACATAGGTAGGTACCTAGTACCTACGTAGGTAGTGTTTACATAAAGTGGAACTTTGAGTAGGGATGTTTGGTATGTGGAGATCATATTATTCTTCTCGATCGAAATAAATGTGCCAGCCTACTTAGCTTAGTTGGTAGTGCGTCTGCCTTGTAAGCGCTAGGCCGCGGGTTCGATTCCCGCCCAGGGCGGATTTTATCCTGATGAGATAATGTTCGTTCTCGGAACGGCTGGCTTTCTCCTATCCTGTCTTCCTTCTCTCTTCGAATTCGGGACGATAAGACCATAGCAGTTACAGTTCACTCTGTCAAACCCCTTAAAAAAAATGTACATGTACGAAAAAGTAACTACTTGAATAAGTGCATGATAAAAAAATGGAATGAAAATATCTAAATTTGAAAATAGGTATAAGTACCTAAGCTGATATTGAAAAATAGTGATAACAAAATGCGTAGATAGATACCTATTCGATCTATTTGAGCCCCTAACCCAAATCCCTATGGTAATAAGCCCACAGCGCGTCGTACGATATTGGTAGATGACATCATCACGGGAGTACAGTGTTGTCGCTACGTATGATATCGGCGTGCTTGAGACTCTCATGTTCCAAGAGCTGTATCTCACGATCTAGTGAACGCATTTTCTTCGTTATAGTCTCAATATTTTTTTTAATTTTCATAGTTTTTTCTGAGATAATAAAAAAAAATCATGAGAATCACCAATCCCAGTTTTATCCACGCTGGACGTTTCTCAACTTCAAATACTTCAATGACAATTCCGTGCAAATTTAAATTTTACACATTTTTTTTTTAGTTTTACAAGCGGTGTTTAGGTGTTAACGTACTCTTTTTGTGCTCTCCGACACAACAACTAAAAAAGTCACCAGCCTCACGGTGTCTTTTTTTTT
>NW_007404188.1:6620-11206 GCF_000475195.1 Diaphorina citri | reverse complement strand
GCCTGTTGGCGTAGCATGCACCATCCCTAGTATGCCTCCTCATATCAGATGGTCGAGAAGGGCACCATACCTTCCCATTTAGGTGCGGGTCAGACCGAACAGCAACCACCAGAAAGTAACCCGTGAAATATTTGCAATCGGAAAGAAACGAGTACAAATTTTTGTCGATGGTGGCGATTCGAACCCGGAACCTTCTGCATGGCAAGCAACGCGCGTTACCACTGGGACCAACCGTCGCCCCCAAATTCGGTACAGATTGCATGTCCTAATTCGTACAGTCTAACAAAGCGACTTATACCGTATACCAATGCCGCCATCCAGATTGTAATCGGAGTAGCTTCAGGCTCGCGTTGTTGTTGTTGTAGGCGCTTAGCTATAGCGCCAAAGGTAATGAGTTGATTGACAATTGGCATGTTTAATTTGGCTCGTACCTGAGACCACAGTCGAACCGATCTGAGGACTTGTGCTTGTTCTTTTCTGACCAGAGAGAACGCTTTGAACACTATCAGCAGGCTAGGCTGGTTAGGAGTTAGCTGTTCTTCTCTCTGTTCGATTGTCGCACAGCCAGATGCCTAGGTCTACTCTCTGTTTAACGCTGCCCTAGCTAGCACACATAGCTCAGCTATCCTAGGCTGGTTACGTACTCATGATCTATTGTATTTGATTTTCACAGTCTGAGTGTGTAGTACCTGCTATGCATCTACGCTATGGGAAGGCTGCTTCAGTAAGGTAGCTCAGGCTAGTCTAGGCTGGTTACTACTCATGATTATTGTATTTGATTTCACAGGTCTGAGTGGTGTAGTACCTGCTATGCATTACGGTTATGTGGAAGGCTGGTTCAGTAAGGTAGCTCAGGCTAGTCTAGGCTGGTTATTACTGATGGGCGTACTCTACATTATCGGGGGTCTTATCTATGCGTTGCGGGTACCGGAGAGATATTTCCCAGGCAAATGTGATATTTGGGTAAGTGAGATAGTGTTTATTTATTTTTTCTAACTCCCGGAGAGATATTTCCCAGGCAAATGTGATATTTGGGTAAGCGAGATAGTGTTTATTTATTTTTTCTAACTGTCCTACCATGGATTTTTAAAGACAGGATAGAAAGCCAGTGGTTCCGATCTAACTTTAACTTTATCGAACTTTTTCGCCCCGGGTGGGGATTGAACCCGCGACCTAGCGCTTACAAGGCAGTCGCGCTATCTTCCAAGCTAACTATGCTCTGGGGTGTGTTCAAGTGTTCCAATCAAGTTTCTCGCCTGGTCATTGCATATTTTCTCCTTTGACCGGGAAAATATTCAAGGGTGATATATCGCTAAAGTCCATATTCCCTAATTATGTATTGTGAGGCAGCTCCAAACACCCAATAACCTAGGATGGCAGAAATAAATTCGTTGAATTAACCAACATTTCTTTTATTTCATTTCTTTTTATCCTGGTCTCGTTTTGTCAGCTCCCATGGCGTAGTGGTCACTGCGCTCGCTTTGCACGCGGGAGACCCGGGTTCGATTCCCGGCGGGGTCAAGAAATTTGTATCATGCAGATAATTGATTCCGTGACTGGCTGTTTCGGGGCCCACTCAGCCTCGTGAGGAAAATGACTAGCTATGACATATAATGCGCATAGCGACGGGTGCCAGCATGGTAGGCAAACATTGGATGATAGGATTATTGAAAAAATAGATATTGGAAAAATCCTACATTGCTGCAGTGAGCACCAAAGTTGTGACATAATAACACAAAGAAATTGCATTTACATTTTTATTTCATTTCCTCTGATCTCCACAGTTCCAGTCGCATCAAATATTTCACGTGCTGGTGGTATCCGCGGCATTTGTACACTACCACGGTATTACAGAGATGGCCATGTACCGTCTATCCTCAGGCGGGTGTGAGGCCCCTCAACCTGTGGCCCTGTGAGGCCCCTACCCTCCTATACTAGGCCCCTGTGAGGCCCCCACCATCCTATATGAGATGTCACAGACACCATCTTTCTTCTTGTGAGGAGGCCCACACATGAGATGTCACTTTGAGGGCCCCCTATCTACCATCTTTCTAGCCCCTCATGGTGGATTTCACCAATGACTTAATGAGAGATTTCACTAAGGGGAGAATTTTTAAAGATTCAAAAAGGAGTTTTTAAGAATCAAAAAGGAGTTTTTAACCCTTTTGGATCGTTAAAAACTCCTTTATGGATCATTAAAAATCCTGCCATTAGTGAAATCTCTCATTAAGTCTATGGTGAAATCCACCATGCAGTCCAACTATCACTTCGAGGGCCCCCCATCCAGTCTTGGGCGGTTTCTTGGTCCCTCCAGTCAGCTTGTGATGGTGCTCTGATGACAAAGTTTAAGAGTCGAGAATTTCACTTTCTACTTTTATGTTTACCAGAAAAATCTTTTTATTCTCTAGCCTTCATATGTACGCTACTGCTATACCTCTCAGCTCCCCACGAGAATTTTCAATCTCTTTTATTCTCTACCAGGAAGAAAAAGCCTTATTTTACACTAGCTGATGGATTAGGAAAACTACGCAATTAAACCTCAATCAATTTCAAGTGAAGAAATTCTATGGAGAAAGGAGGACGCATTTGAGACTAGTACGAAAATAGCCTTTTTTCATAGGCACGTCCTAAAAGTTTACTGTGTACTTACACTTTTTCCGCCTTCTTTTGTAATCGTATTTCTTCGACGAATGTTCTCTGAAGGGACGGTAATCAATCTTAACATATTCTTATAGTTGTATAGTTCGATTTGTAGAGAAAATAAATCCAGACCTTTTTAGCCCTTGATTCGCCTTATGTGAGAAATGGTCTTAATACACCTGACAGGACTCTGTAAAACTTTGGTCGTCTGAAGGGATTGATTTACCCATTTTTTTACTATCGAAAGAAAGAGGGTAACAAAATCGCTGCTGAAACATAAGGGTGAAACTTTGAACATGTAAAAGAAAATCTAGCTGCTCATGAACAAGGAACATTTGTTAAAGAAGGCAACTTCTAGTGTTGCGTATTTGGTCAGTGCAATGGTCTTAGGATACAGGGATTGGTCGGTTTGAATCCAAGCCATGAAAGCCATTTAGTAGTGATGAAATCGTACGGACCAAGACAGGCCTCTAGTCAGTCGGGTCTCTCATATTTCAAAGAGAGTAATTTATTAAGACATTAAAAAAATAAAGTGAAATAAATGAATAAAAGTATAATTATGTCTATCTCTCGGACCTCCTATATCGTGTGCTTGTGTTTCTTGTGGTTTATAGCCAAACTAAATATTACTTTACTATACTATTTCTTAGATCGATATTATTTTCCCCGTACTTTATATTGGTTTATGTTCGAGAGATTGTTAGGGCGCTCTTTTTTTATTTAGGATTTGGGTCCATCTCTCCGAAAATCGAAAAAAAAGAAGTGCTCTAAAAATCTGATCTCTCTTTTATTTAAGAAAGGCGTATTCTTTTCTTATTTGCAATTTTTCAGTGTAATGAATGGAACAATGGAAATTCCTGGCATTGTATCATTTCCCAACGTTCCCTCGCATTACCACCTGGAAATTGTTTAAAGGGGAAAATTGCGGACCTAAAATATACCAAACCAGTGGGCATTTCCAGCGATACCTCCGAATATCACTTTGAATTCTTGACTTTCTTCTCACATCTTTTTGGTTGAGAGGTTATTGGTTAAGAACCAAAATTCTCGACCAGGCAAGACAAGGGATCATTTTGCAAAGTTGCAGTAGTAGATTCGTTGGAGAACAGAGCCCACCCAGGTAGTTCTATTTCTGAATCATTGAGACTCTTTCTTTCCTTATCTAGAAATATGAAGCCTGCTACACCATGCTACGATTTTTACGTGTCACCTCTGGCCCTCAAACGGGAAAAAAAACATACTTTTTTATCCTGCCGGGATTTTTTTTTTTTTTTTTTTCAGTCTGATCCAACGCGAAGCTTCCCATCGCCCGCCATGACCGGAATATTCGGCGATGTAGCGACCCAAGCTAAGGGTGGTTTCCCGGCTTCCAAATTTGTCAATTCCAAGCGAAAACGACTTGCCGCCGAAACTGGCAAAGACAGAAGAAACTCTAAATCCTATTCCGGGAGGCAACAATGTTAAGGAAGATAGTATTTGAAAACGCCATATTTTACTTTTCACATCCCATGTATCATACATCCATATTTCGTTATCTGGAATCTTGTTGGAAGTACACAGATTAAACTATCTTGAAGAAAGTTTGTACCTATGTTTTAAAAGGTAGATCTGTTTGTTTCTTTCTCGTAATAAAAATTCACAATATGAATTCTCATCTTTATATCCAACTAAATGGTGCTGTAAGAACCCTGTAAAAAAGTTGGTTCATTTCATTAAACCGAAAAACTTTAAAATGAAATAAGACTAACCTATTTTTCGCAGCGCACGACTAAAGCTGTCAAATCACACTTAGCGGGAATATGCATGATTTATAATTCGACAATTTAATTTTTGTTCGTCGCATTTAAAAGAATTCGGACGATGTGTGCGAAATTATAAATAAACCCATGATAAAGTTCAAGTGTCAATAGCATCTTTTGGGTAGCGAGAGCTAGCAATAGTAGCAC
>NW_007404188.1:0-790 GCF_000475195.1 Diaphorina citri | reverse complement strand
GTCTCGTTTTGTCAGCTCCCATGGCGTAGTGGTCACTGCGCTCGCTTTGCACGCGGGAGACCCGGGTTCGATTCCCGGCGGGGTCAAGAAATTTGTATCATGCAGATAATTGATTCCGTGACTGGCTGTTTCGGGGCCCACTCAGCCTCGTGAGGAAAATGACTAGCTATGACATATAATGCGCATAGCGACGGGTGCCAGCATGGTAGGTAAACATTGGATGATAGGATTATTGAGATATTGGAAAAATCCTACATTGCTGCAGTGAGCACCAAAGTTGTGACATAATAACACAAAGAAATTGCATTTACATTTTTATTTCATTTCCTCTGATCTCCACAGTTCCAGTCGCATCAAATATTTCACGTGCTGGTGGTATCCGCGGCATTTGTACACTACCACGGTATTACAGAGATGGCCATGTACCGTCTATCCTCAGGCGGGTGTGAGGCCCCTCAACCTGTGGCCCTGTGAGGCCCCTACCCTCCTATACTAGGCCCCTGTGAGGCCCCCACCATCCTATATGAGATGTCACAGACACCATCTTTCTTCTTGTGAGGAGGCCCACACATGAGATGTCACTTTGAGGGCCCCCTATCTACCATCTTTCTAGCCCCTCATGGTGGATTTCACCAATGACTTAATGAGAGATTTCACTAAGGGGAGAATTTTTAAAGATTCAAAAAGGAGTTTTTAAGAATCAAAAAGGAGTTTTTAACCCTTTTGGATCGTTAAAAACTCCTTTATGGATCATTAAAAATCCTGCCATTAGTGAAATCTCTCATTAAGT
>NW_007404187.1:0-738 GCF_000475195.1 Diaphorina citri | reverse complement strand
TATGTCTATTATTTCCGTCATAGCTACTTCTGCCATACTTCAATCTACTGTTAAACTTCTGTCTACTATTTCTGTTTCCATCCATTGTGTTAGCAGTATTGTCAGGGATATCTTGATCTTTACCTTTGTCACCGAGCACACGTTCCATGTTGACATCATTATCAGCACTATCTTGGCGTAGATTGACATGTCCGGTTTCCTTGAGTTTCTTTTGTTTATCTTGTAGATTGTCTGCTCGTTGACTCACGAGAGAGTTTTCATGAACATTTCCTCTTTGACAACTTCATATTGGAGCTGTAACTTTGGATTGGAGAGCTTTTCGGGAATTTTAAGTGAGGAGGTTGATGATGGTTTGTTTTCTCTTGTGTCAATTTGTTGATTTCCGTTCTTTCACCGGAGCGGAGTTGAGATTGAAACGCTCCAGAATAATGATATTAGGAGTGTTTCTGTTCTCATTTTCCCATGCTTTGACGCATGAGAAAATCATGCAGACTGAAATCTGTCAAGAGCGATATACTATGCTTTGTATACAAATGAGGACACATCTAAAATTAGGAGGAGAAGGTGGCTGGCTTTGGAATAGAGGAAAAAGATCGTCTGGAATGCAGGACAGAATAAAACATCTCCCGATATGAGTGGAGTTTCAGTGAAAATGTCAGCAAAACGTACGTGAACAATGCACGGGGAGTTCTTTACAAAATGAAGTTCAGATTACATTGTTACGAGTCCATTTGGTGA
>NW_007404186.1:0-738 GCF_000475195.1 Diaphorina citri | reverse complement strand
ACTCCTTCTTCGATAGCTTGCACTACTATGGGAAATTTGGTGAGTGAATATTACATCCTTCTAATCTTTAGCAAAAACTTTCGAGTGGAGCAATCTTTAAAACTTTCGAGCAGTTTAGGACGCGTTTCGTGCTGATTAGATTAGAACTCATCAATAATTAGGCATAGCTCAAATGAAGATTTGAGAAATGACCAGGGGAAAAATCCTCGATTGAGGTAGATGCAGATGAATAATCAAGTATGTAAGACAATGTCGACTCCCCATAGAAATACATACGACAGGGGTTACTGCAAGAAGAATTTAATTACGAGTTACATATGTATTCCCTCAGCAACCTCTATGGCCGAGAGGGTATCACCTCTCTAAACTGTGTGATTTAACCTTCAGAATATCCGATAATATACCAAATTTTCTCCTAACCTGATCCCTTTTTCCTTAGACTTTGTATTTAAAATTCTTCTCTGTATGCAATTTCCGTGAGGTTCATTCCATTATTTCATTATTTTCTCTTCTGATTCTTCTCTTATTTCAGCGGGTAACTACTCGTCACTGACCGTCTACTTTGGTCTGGAGCGTGAGGTGGGCCATTACATTATGGACTACTACATGCCCAGTATTATGCTGGTCGTCGTATCTTGGGTATCCTTCTGGCTAGATCCCAATGCTATCCCTGGCCGAACCACACTAGGTAATTATCCCATAATATCCCATCGCAAAAGATCAATTTCATTATACCAT
>NW_007404185.1:0-738 GCF_000475195.1 Diaphorina citri | reverse complement strand
CCTACCTACCCAAAATTTCTAAATTCCAAAATTCAATAATAATTATAATTATACCACCCATAATAGTAAAATAAAAGTGAAATAAATATTATAAATGTCGTTTGAATTCTCATTTTCCCCAGTCATTAGTGTCATATGTTTTAACTAATTTTCTCTATTTATTTAATTTATTGGTGGTACCATCCTATATTTATTTTAAACCAATTAAGTACCTACACATCTATTTATTCATTTATTTTTGATCAATCTGCTAAACCACATTAAAAGTGTGACCTAACTTTACCTAAGAGGGTGTTTTGTTCAGCTTCAGTCAATTAATAAAATTAAAATGAAATAAAAAATAGTTATTTTCCTTTTTTATTTTTGAAGTAAAGTCGTTTGTTTATCAAAAGCTAAAGATTACCTGAGCTAAACTATTAATATTACCTAGGCTGATCTGGTTGATAAGTAGTTGGATCTAGTACCTTCGTTGTCCGCGAGAGGTCATTGCCCTCCAGTTTAGTCTTCAAGATAAAGCTCTCAAGTGAAGGTAAGGGAATCAAGTACATATATACGGACCATTAATCAAGTGCCGCCTCGGGCGCCCCCTTATTCCTCCTAAGTAACTAAAGTAACATACTTAAAAAAAAGAGGTTTGACAGAGGAAACTGTAACTGCTAAGGTCTTATCGGCCCGAAATCGAAGAGAGAAGGAAGACAGGATAGGAGAAAGCCAGCCGTTCCGAGAACGAACATTATC
>NW_007404184.1:0-738 GCF_000475195.1 Diaphorina citri | reverse complement strand
GGGTCCACTCTGTTTGTACACAGGGGCCCAAGAGTGTCATCAAGCAGTTTTAAGCTGTATGTAATATGTTGCTCAGGTAAAAAGTACTTAATTTGTATAAAGTTTACAAGAAAAAGTATTACCCCTTTACCCCTGGTGAACAAGGAGTGGGAAGAGTATGTTCTTGTCTGTTCAGACTGGATCGTAGATAGTCGGGTTGAAGTAAAGTGGATTATTATATTTCAGATACATAGTGGACTTTTTCGTCGGTGCATACCAAATGGGCATTTGTTGTGCTGCTATTGAATTTATTTCAGGGACTGCTAAACAGGTGAGTGTATCAACAGAATGAATCAGACTGACATTTATGGACTTTTTCGTCGGTGCATACCAAATGGGCATTTGTTGTGCTGCTATTGAATTTATTTCAGGGACTGCTAAACAGGTGAGTGTATCGACAGAATGAATCAGACTGAGATTTAAGGGGATTTGGGCATTTCCCCGCATTACTCGTTTTAGAGGGCATCCCGATATTTTGCTAATCAGCTAATTGTACGATATTGCTGCTTTATCAATATCTCCTTCTAATGATTTTTGGCACAGTAACGAACATATTAGCAAATATTTTTAACAAAGAATCCAGACAAATCACATTTTATGAGATAACAAAATAATCAATGTAGCAAAAAAGATAAGAACTAAATTTTATCATTACTTTATTACAGGTTGCTGACTTTCATTGGAAACTTCACTTCGACA
>NW_007404183.1:0-738 GCF_000475195.1 Diaphorina citri | reverse complement strand
CTTGATACACCCGCAGGAGAGAGAAAAATTTACCGGATAGCAAAATCAAGGAATAATGCTACTAAAGATTTTACACACATTAAACAAGTAAAAGACAGCCAAGGAGTGGTACTAAAGGATGAAGCTGAGATCAAACAGAGGTGGAGAGATTATTTTAACAACTTACTGAATGTAGAAAACACTAGAAGAGTATGTGAACAAGGAACCCCAAATCAAGAAGGTGAAGAGGTACAAGACATAGAAAGAGAGGAAATTACGGCAGTAATGAGAACAATGAAGAATGATAAAGCAACAGGACCGGATGAAATACCAGTGGAGGCATGGAAGAGTTTAGGAGAGGAAGGAGTTGATATCTTGTGTGAAATGTTCAGAGAAATATTCAAGAATGAGAGAATACCAGATGATTGGAGAAAGAGTATCATTGTACCTATATTCAAGGAGAAAGGAGATATACAGGACTGCAATAATTACAGAGGTATAAAGTTGATGTCACACTCGATGAAAATGTACGAAAGAATAATAGATAGAAGACTGAGAAGAGAAACGCAAGTTTCACAAGAACAATTTGGATTCATGCCTGGAAAGAGCACCACAGATGCAGTTTTTGCTCTGAGACAATTGATGGAGAAATACCGGGAGAAAGAAAAACACCTAATCTTTGTATTTATTGACCTTGAAAAAGCCTACGACAGAGTGCCAAGAGAAGAAATTTGGAGGTGCATGAGAGAAAAAGGAACA
>NW_007404182.1:0-738 GCF_000475195.1 Diaphorina citri | reverse complement strand
AGGGACTTTTTCTCTTTTTCAAAGTTTGTTCAAAGTTGCGTTGTTGTTGAATTTTGAATGTGTTTCTAATGATTGGAATCACTCACTTGTAAATTTCATTTTTTTTCCTCCCTCTTCTCTCACTTTCTTCTCCTTCTCCTCTCTCCACCTTTTCTTCTGTATTATTTCTTTCTTTGTTTTCATCTGTTTCCCTTTCTCCTGTGGAGTTTTTCTCGCTTTCTCTTGGTCTTTTCATCAGAAGTATGTTCAATAGGCACGTATGTGTCTGTGTAGTCGGTGTAGTTCCATACCCATTCCATGTGTTTTAACTCTTTTTTTCCTCTCTTGTATTGGCTCTGTTGTTTAGGTTCGTTGCTTTTTGATTGCGTGTTGCTTCTACATCTCTCGGTTGACTGGGCTTTCAGACTGGTGAAGCATGATTGGGAAATGGACTTTTTCTATCTCCTCATAACGTTTCGTCCCTTTTGAGTCTTAAATTTCTGTTGGCAATAACTGTCTCTTTTGTATCTGTTTTCGCTCGTACACCTCTATTTAAACATCAATACTCGTAAATTAAATACAGAGGCAGATTTCTTTGTGCCTACCCTTTTGTCTGGATACGAATATTTAGAATCAAACAGAGATATCAAGCTAAGTTAAACAACGTAAAAAAATGCCCATGTCATCAGGGAGTGCCAAAAATGTGCGTCCTTTTAAAAGGACAGTTGTGGACTCATAGGTTAAATGAAAATACCGTCA
>NW_007404181.1:7396-10476 GCF_000475195.1 Diaphorina citri | reverse complement strand
TTACAAGTAAGAAATTATAATGAAAACAATTTTTACCCAATAGAAATCGCCATAAACGCCCAAACAGATCACAGGTGTCAATTTAAAACTAATTTCGTCCCTCAAACCTCTTCTTACATGGATTGAATCGGTTTATTTTTGTAACACGTGGTGTAAAGTCTAAATGAATTGTGTCTAGAATCTGTCTAGGAATTAAAGAATTTTTTAAGAGATGACTATTTTTCCCCTGCTTAGGCGGAGAAAGCGAAAATGTAGGTTTTACACTTGAGGGTTTAAAATAATACGGTTTCTTTCAGAGCTATCAAGCACGATGCTAAAATGAATGGGTAAGAGGCAGAGCGGACAAATTCCAAAAATCGACTTTTTGAGTATTGTATATCGTTGGGAAGATCTACTTTTTTCTTTCCTTTCTTCCTTTCTTTAATTTACTTCACTTTAATGTTGTATTGTAATGAGAGCAAAAACAAAATGGCTATCTCTATTTTTTAAACTTTGACTGGTCCTAAACTTTGACTCCACTTATTTAAATCATTATCATGTTACGGTGGTCTCTTCTTGATACCTTGTGTGCCGCGTTCATTCACGTTTAGTACTATTGCACTGGTGTTGACTCCATTTTAGTATCTCAAAACGCGTTTTTTGAACTTGGTCTGCTCTGCCTCTTAGCCATTCAATCTCAATACAGTATAGACTGAAGACAGGGTTCCAAAGTTACCTTAACGTCTGTACCAGGACTGCAGGATCTTCATCCGTTTCACCTTTTTCTGCAGCTGGAGGATACCGTACATCAGAGCTTCTGCAGTAGGGGGGCACCCGGGCACGTAGATATCTACCGGGATAATACGGTCGCAGCCACGCACCACGGAGTACGAGTAGTGATAGTAACCCCCGCCGTTGGGCGCAGCTCCGCCCATTGATATGACCCCAACGGGTCCCAGCATCTGGAAAAAAAAATAATATATAAAATAGTAATGAAAATAACAAGCTCCAAAGTAGCATTAAAAAAAAAAAAAAATCAATCCGGGATGAAAATAATAAGTTGCTTATTCATTAATTTAATATCAGCACCCATGATGTAGTGGTCACTGCACTCGACGCGCTTGCACGTGGTAAGACCGGGTTCGATTCTCGGGGGTCAAAAAATGTTGTGACTATGTAATACAAAGAAATGGCATTAATGTCATTTTATTTATTCATGACTTACTTGTGGGTGAAGCTGAAAGCCTCTGCACAATCCTAAGGATCTACTTATCACAGCAATTACTAAGGCCAGCCACTCATCAGGAGACCTGCAGGCGTACCTGATCAGGTCTACCTGATAAACACGCACACTATCAGGTAGACCTAGAGAGCCTCCTTACTATTTTTTGTTCACTTCCAAATAAAGTTGGAGCCTTAGAGACACACCATCTAGGAAACATTTAGGAGACGTATGTTTATAAAATAATAATAGAGCTTCTTCTGAGTGAAGTGTAAAGCCACATTGTTGTCAGGTTAACGCCGGAGACGATAATTCAAACCACACCTAACCCTTAGGAAGCTCGACCAACATCTATGTATCTGTTCAAAATCTCAAATATAATGTGAGGTTATAAATGTGCATCATTGCCTCGGCTGGACACAACCCACGCCTCCTGTTACCCAGAGCGGAGCGTCTTGACCACTATACGGGCTACGAGGCGAGGATTTATCCGTATAAGGTTCCTTCACTGAACGGATCTATGGATTAATCTTGCAACTTGCAAAGCGGGATACTAGGCCTATTGATTTGTCCAGGATACTGCTGAGAATCATACAGACCACTACAGACTCATCCTCTACTTGAAGCATCTGATCACACTCGTACAAGCCATTACATCACCGTGGCTGCCGCAGTTGAGTACCATCATTCACAGCCTGAGCCAGAAGAGATACTCCCATCATGTTATCCTAGCGGACATTTTGAACGGCGGTGTACTGGATAATCGTCCTTCAATTGTTGCATTGGTTAAACTGGAACAGTCTAGAAACTGTTAAAATGCGATTTAATTAAGCCATTTCTAAGGCCATATGTGTTGGCGCGCGTGAATAAATGGTAACTCTTACGATTATTTGCGCAGTGTGGCATTCCTTTCTATCCAGGACACAATCCTAAGGACATACAATATGTCCCTGGTAGAAATATATCCAGGGCTCAAAGGCCACATACGACGAACAATCAGAACTAAAAAATTCCTGATCCTAGGTGGAAGGAACCAGAATTTATTTTACACACCGATTTGTATGTGACAGGTTGAGTATCGATAGGTAATTGTCTCAGCCATTTGAAGATTCTTCATTCATTTTTGCAGCGGCTACCTATAATGTTTTGTATTTTTTTTCTTATTTCATTATTGGTTGGTAATTTGTCTCAACTGACATGTACTATAATTGTTTACCAATGACCACTCTCAACTTTGATCGAATAATAGCATCTTTACGTTTTTTTGTAGTTTTCATTCTTCTAAGACACTTCTAAGGACTTTCATATTATGCCCATGGTAAAATTATCACAGGGCTCAAAGGGCTCCACAAAGAGAGCAACGCCACAAACTAAGAAAAAAAAAATCATGACTGATTAAAGGTGGAAGAAAACAGGGATAATTATTTAAACACATCCAATATGAAAAGATATATGGACAGGTTGCAAACCTAACCAACAAAAAATTGATGAAAAGAGGATACATTATTGTTTCAGCCATTTTGATAATTCTCAAGTCAACATTATTAGCAAGCGATAACACCAAATAATATGTTTGATTATTTTTTCTTTTTTTTTATTTGTAAATTATATTTTTTACATTTGATGAATAAATTTTGTTTTCAAACATCCTAAACCAAAAAAATAAAAATATAATATGTAAATTACCAAAATAGAAAAACCAACATGTCAAATCAAAAATTTAATAAAAAATAACCAATATTATTTTTATTTTTTCTTTTGTTTTTTTTCATTTTTACATACTGAAGAAACAAAACCTCTAACCTGTGTTTAGAACAAAAAAGGCGCAGGGAACTTAAAAAGTTAGCATGGTAGCAGTCAGGAAACATAGATAAGATAA
>NW_007404181.1:0-597 GCF_000475195.1 Diaphorina citri | reverse complement strand
AAGGTAGTTTTACGTTAAAAAAAAAAAAAAAAAAAAAAAAATCTGATGTTAACCAACTAAAGTAGGAAGGTACCTAAATTTATGAATTAAGAAATAAGGAAAGATGACATGGAGGGCGAGGAAGATAAGAGAAAACTAAAGAAAGATATGAAAGGCAACTTATGTATGCTATACTCTCAAAATTTTGCATTCCTCATTTCAACTTTCAGGCTCAATGGTTAGATGTTCAAATTTCCAAGTATACTTACTACTTGTATGTCTCTGATCGGATGTAGTCAAGCACATGACTAATGCCCACTTGTAGCTGATCGGCTATTATCTCTATTTAAAAGCTCTGTTTTTCATTCCAACGCCGCGTCCTAAATTCCGAAAGCGACCCTCGAGTGGCATTCAGTTCTGCCATATTAGTTTTGTTGGTTTCCAAATTTTTCCCCCATTCCTGACGCCAAGTGAACGTCGCGTTGGAATAAAAAACAGGGCCAAAGTTTGACTAGTCCTAAGCTTTGACTACATTCATCTCAAAACGCTTCTTTTTGGACTTGGTCCACTCTGCCTCTTAGCCATTCATTGCAGTAAAGTGTAGATACTGTAGATGAG
>NW_007404180.1:0-738 GCF_000475195.1 Diaphorina citri | reverse complement strand
TTTTTTTTCATGTACACCGACCTTGCTCCAAACATTTGACCATGGTACAAAATGTGCGCAAGCTAGAAGGAAACTAATTAGATCTGTAGATAGAGAGAAACAATGAATAACAATTTATTGACGAGGTGCCCAAAATTCGGGTTGCCAGATAACACAGCAGAAGACAGTAGCTATTCTTCTCTTTTCAGGCCAATTTTCATTTTAAAAGTTAAATCTGTTTAGACAGCTTTGTGACACACCCTGTGTATTCCTTTCCTATAGCTCAGCTAGGCTATTATATTGAAAAATTCCGCTAACCCAGATATCTCCAACCTCCACTCCTGCTCCCATAGGACGTATTGTAAGCAATTCCTTATAAACACTATAGGCCGGGGGGTCGATTCCCGCCCGGGGCGCATTTTATCCAGAAGGTTTCAGGTTTGTTCTCGGAACGGCTGGCTTTCTCCTATCCTATCTTCCTTCTCTCTTCGATTTCGGGACGATAAGACCCTGGCAGTTACTATCATACCTCTTGAAAAAAGCAAAGCAATTCGTGAAGGGTTAACAAATCTTGACAGTATCAGAGGAAAATGATTGGCAAGTGTTTGACTGATTGTTTCCTGTCGCATGGTGTTGAACAATGTAAACATAAGAATAGAGACTTGCTCCTGTGGTAGACCAAACAATCCACACTCTAACAAAGATCAAGAATTTGGCCCATATCATAAACTGCAAAATAAAACCATGGCGAAATATGCG
>NW_007404179.1:0-738 GCF_000475195.1 Diaphorina citri | reverse complement strand
GATAAGGTCCCTCCCTCCCTCAATCTTTACCCTTTCTCGTTCAGACCTTCTCTCCCTCTCCCTTTAGCCCCTCTTTTTTCTCTTTCGCCCAGGATCACCTATTATCTTCATACATATACATAATATCTTCTATCTTCATCATCTTCTTCACAATCTGCCTTCCTATCTACCAGCAGAAGCTCACTCAAATTTCATGAATAATTTGTGGGGTATGGAGAAAAATAAAACGAAGAGAGAGAGAGAGAGAGAAAGAAAGAGAGAGAGAGATAGAGAGAGAGAGAGAAAGAAAGAGAGATAGAGAGGAGAGGGAGAGAGAGAGACAGGAGAGAGAGATTGAGATTAAGGGGGAAGAGAGAAGGATATCAACAGACAGAAAATGAGAGAGAAAAAACGAAAGAGAGAGAGAAATAATGAAGATTCAGAGAGAGGAAGACATAATGAGAAAGGAAGAGAAGGAAAGAGAGAAAGGGAAGGATAAGAGAAGAGCGAGAAGAAAAGAGAGGAGAGGGAGAGTAAAGAATAGAAGAGGGAGAGAGAGAAAAAGAAGGAGAGAGAGAAGGAAAGACAGGAGAGGAAGAGAAAGAAGGAGATAAAGAATAGAAGAGGGAGAGAAGGAGAGAGAGAGAGAGAAGGAAAGACAGGAGAGGAACAGGAAGAAAGAGAGGGAGAGAAGAAGGAGGAGGAAATTGTAAAAGAATGTTTCATTATTTATTAATTTACTCCGAGGAAAAGTTAAGT
>NW_007404178.1:0-10981 GCF_000475195.1 Diaphorina citri | reverse complement strand
TTATTTTCTTAGCAATTTTTCCTTTTCCAGATCCTGAGTTTTAGCTGAAATCGCTCCTTAGTTTGAAATATTAATAGTATTCGACAGGTAACTTCGACGCTTCGTCCCTGTACCGATGATGATGCTCAGACAACACAGCCATATCTACTTTTTTTTCTTGTTCTTTTTTCGCAAGCGGAAACGTTTTTTCTTCTTCTGGTTTTCTCGCTTTAAATCTTAGAGTTCCTAAAAGAACTTTTCAACCACTATTCTGTTTCTTCCTCCTAGCCCTTTTCTATTTAAATAGGTTCGGCGTTTCTCGTCAGTCTCTTCCAGGCAGCCCCTTTTTCGACCACTATTGACAATAGTAACGACACTAATGACTACTACTTATATTAACACGTTAACTTCTCATGTTCAGGAACGGTTTCGACCACTATTGACAATATTAATTACTATTTATTTTAACACGTTAACTTCTCATGTTCAGGAACGGCGGGGCCAGCACGACTACGAACGGGCGAGGCGGCAGTGGCGGAACTCCCACACACAACGGCACCGCCACCACCCCGACCAGTGGAGGCGGGAACCATGGGGAGAACAACCCGTTTGACGAGGAGGAATGGGATGAGGAGGGGGGCGAGGGGAGCGACGTGCTCGTGGACAACGGAGAGCCGGGAGTCCCGGTCCGAGCACTGTACGACTACGAGGGCGCGGAAAATGATGAGCTCAGTTTCAAACAGGGTAAGTTCCCGGTCCGAGCACTGTACGACTACGAGGGCGCGGAAAATGATGAGCTCAGTTTCAAGCAGGGTAAGTTCCCGGTCCGAGCACTGTACGACTACGAGGGCGCGGAAAATGATGAGCTCAGTTTCAAGCAGGGTAAGTTCCCGGTCCGAGCACTGTACGACTACGAGGGCGCGGAAAATGATGAGCTCAGTTTCAAGCAGGGTAAGTTCCCGGTCCGAGCACTGTACGACTACGAGGGCGCGGAAAATGATGAGCTCAGTTTCAAGCAGGGTAAGTTCCCGGTCCGAGCACTGTACGACTACGAGGGCGCGGAAAATGATGAGCTCAGTTTCAAGCAGGGTAAGTTCCCGGTCCGAGCACTGTACGACTACGAGGGCGCGGAAAATGATGAGCTCAGTTTCAAGCAGGGTAAGTTCCCGGTCCGAGCACTGTACGACTACGAGGGCGCGGAAAATGATGAGCTCAGTTTCAAGCAGGGTAAGTTCCCGGTCCGAGCACTGTACGACTACGAGGGCGCGGAAAATGATGAGCTCAGTTTCAAGCAGGGTAAGTTCCCGGTCCGAGCACTGTACGACTACGAGGGCGCGGAAAATGATGAGCTCAGTTTCAAGCAGGGTAAGTTCCCGGTCCGAGCACTGTACGACTACGAGGGCGCGGAAAATGATGAGCTCAGTTTCAAGCAGGGTAAGTTCCCGGTCCGAGCACTGTACGACTACGAGGGCGCGGAAAATGATGAGCTCAGTTTCAAGCAGGGTAAGTTCCCGGTCCGAGCACTGTACGACTACGAGGGCGCGGAAAATGATGAGCTCAGTTTCAAGCAGGGTAAGTTCCCGGTCCGAGCACTGTACGACTACGAGGGCGCGGAAAATGATGAGCTCAGTTTCAAGCAGGGTAAGTTCCCGGTCCGAGCACTGTACGACTACGAGGGCGCGGAAAATGATGAGCTCAGTTTCAAGCAGGGTAAGTTCCCGGTCCGAGCACTGTACGACTACGAGGGCGCGGAAAATGATGAGCTCAGTTTCAAGCAGGGTAAGTTCCCGGTCCGAGCACTGTACGACTACGAGGGCGCGGAAAATGATGAGCTCAGTTTCAAGCAGGGTAAGTTCCCGGTCCGAGCACTGTACGACTACGAGGGCGCGGAAAATGATGAGCTCAGTTTCAAGCAGGGTAAGTTCCCGGTCCGAGCACTGTACGACTACGAGGGCGCGGAAAATGATGAGCTCAGTTTCAAGCAGGGTAAGTTCCCGGTCCGAGCACTGTACGACTACGAGGGCGCGGAAAATGATGAGCTCAGTTTCAAGCAGGGTAAGTTCCCGGTCCGAGCACTGTACGACTACGAGGGCGCGGAAAATGATGAGCTCAGTTTCAAGCAGGGTAAGTTCCCGGTCCGAGCACTGTACGACTACGAGGGCGCGGAAAATGATGAGCTCAGTTTCAAGCAGGGTAAGTTCCCGGTCCGAGCACTGTACGACTACGAGGGCGCGGAAAATGATGAGCTCAGTTTCAAGCAGGGTAAGTTCCCGGTCCGAGCACTGTACGACTACGAGGGCGCGGAAAATGATGAGCTCAGTTTCAAGCAGGGTAAGTTCCCGGTCCGAGCACTGTACGACTACGAGGGCGCGGAAAATGATGAGCTCAGTTTCAAGCAGGGTAAGTTCCCGGTCCGAGCACTGTACGACTACGAGGGCGCGGAAAATGATGAGCTCAGTTTCAAGCAGGGTAAGTTCCCGGTCCGAGCACTGTACGACTACGAGGGCGCGGAAAATGATGAGCTCAGTTTCAAGCAGGGTAAGTTCCCGGTCCGAGCACTGTACGACTACGAGGGCGCGGAAAATGATGAGCTCAGTTTCAAGCAGGGTAAGTTCCCGGTCCGAGCACTGTACGACTACGAGGGCGCGGAAAATGATGAGCTCAGTTTCAAGCAGGGTAAGTTCCCGGTCCGAGCACTGTACGACTACGAGGGCGCGGAAAATGATGAGCTCAGTTTCAAGCAGGGTAAGTTCCCGGTCCGAGCACTGTACGACTACGAGGGCGCGGAAAATGATGAGCTCAGTTTCAAGCAGGGTAAGTTCCCGGTCCGAGCACTGTACGACTACGAGGGCGCGGAAAATGATGAGCTCAGTTTCAAGCAGGGTAAGTTCCCGGTCCGAGCACTGTACGACTACGAGGGCGCGGAAAATGATGAGCTCAGTTTCAAGCAGGGTAAGTTCCCGGTCCGAGCACTGTACGACTACGAGGGCGCGGAAAATGATGAGCTCAGTTTCAAGCAGGGTAAGTTCCCGGTCCGAGCACTGTACGACTACGAGGGCGCGGAAAATGATGAGCTCAGTTTCAAGCAGGGTAAGTTCCCGGTCCGAGCACTGTACGACTACGAGGGCGCGGAAAATGATGAGCTCAGTTTCAAGCAGGGTAAGTTCCCGGTCCGAGCACTGTACGACTACGAGGGCGCGGAAAATGATGAGCTCAGTTTCAAGCAGGGTAAGTTCCCGGTCCGAGCACTGTACGACTACGAGGGCGCGGAAAATGATGAGCTCAGTTTCAAGCAGGGTAAGTTCCCGGTCCGAGCACTGTACGACTACGAGGGCGCGGAAAATGATGAGCTCAGTTTCAAGCAGGGTAAGTTCCCGGTCCGAGCACTGTACGACTACGAGGGCGCGGAAAATGATGAGCTCAGTTTCAAGCAGGGTAAGTTCCCGGTCCGAGCACTGTACGACTACGAGGGCGCGGAAAATGATGAGCTCAGTTTCAAGCAGGGTAAGTTCCCGGTCCGAGCACTGTACGACTACGAGGGCGCGGAAAATGATGAGCTCAGTTTCAAGCAGGGTAAGTTCCCGGTCCGAGCACTGTACGACTACGAGGGCGCGGAAAATGATGAGCTCAGTTTCAAGCAGGGTAAGTTCCCGGTCCGAGCACTGTACGACTACGAGGGCGCGGAAAATGATGAGCTCAGTTTCAAGCAGGGTAAGTTCCCGGTCCGAGCACTGTACGACTACGAGGGCGCGGAAAATGATGAGCTCAGTTTCAAGCAGGGTAAGTTCCCGGTCCGAGCACTGTACGACTACGAGGGCGCGGAAAATGATGAGCTCAGTTTCAAGCAGGGTAAGTTCCCGGTCCGAGCACTGTACGACTACGAGGGCGCGGAAAATGATGAGCTCAGTTTCAAGCAGGGTAAGTTCCCGGTCCGAGCACTGTACGACTACGAGGGCGCGGAAAATGATGAGCTCAGTTTCAAGCAGGGTAAGTTCCCGGTCCGAGCACTGTACGACTACGAGGGCGCGGAAAATGATGAGCTCAGTTTCAAGCAGGGTAAGTTCCCGGTCCGAGCACTGTACGACTACGAGGGCGCGGAAAATGATGAGCTCAGTTTCAAGCAGGGTAAGTTCCCGGTCCGAGCACTGTACGACTACGAGGGCGCGGAAAATGATGAGCTCAGTTTCAAGCAGGGTAAGTTCCCGGTCCGAGCACTGTACGACTACGAGGGCGCGGAAAATGATGAGCTCAGTTTCAAGCAGGGTAAGTTCCCGGTCCGAGCACTGTACGACTACGAGGGCGCGGAAAATGATGAGCTCAGTTTCAAGCAGGGTAAGTTCCCGGTCCGAGCACTGTACGACTACGAGGGCGCGGAAAATGATGAGCTCAGTTTCAAGCAGGGTAAGTTCCCGGTCCGAGCACTGTACGACTACGAGGGCGCGGAAAATGATGAGCTCAGTTTCAAGCAGGGTAAGTTCCCGGTCCGAGCACTGTACGACTACGAGGGCGCGGAAAATGATGAGCTCAGTTTCAAGCAGGGTAAGTTCCCGGTCCGAGCACTGTACGACTACGAGGGCGCGGAAAATGATGAGCTCAGTTTCAAGCAGGGTAAGTTCCCGGTCCGAGCACTGTACGACTACGAGGGCGCGGAAAATGATGAGCTCAGTTTCAAGCAGGGTAAGTTCCCGGTCCGAGCACTGTACGACTACGAGGGCGCGGAAAATGATGAGCTCAGTTTCAAGCAGGGTAAGTTCCCGGTCCGAGCACTGTACGACTACGAGGGCGCGGAAAATGATGAGCTCAGTTTCAAGCAGGGTAAGTTCCCGGTCCGAGCACTGTACGACTACGAGGGCGCGGAAAATGATGAGCTCAGTTTCAAGCAGGGTAAGTTCCCGGTCCGAGCACTGTACGACTACGAGGGCGCGGAAAATGATGAGCTCAGTTTCAAGCAGGGTAAGTTCCCGGTCCGAGCACTGTACGACTACGAGGGCGCGGAAAATGATGAGCTCAGTTTCAAGCAGGGTAAGTTCCCGGTCCGAGCACTGTACGACTACGAGGGCGCGGAAAATGATGAGCTCAGTTTCAAGCAGGGTAAGTTCCCGGTCCGAGCACTGTACGACTACGAGGGCGCGGAAAATGATGAGCTCAGTTTCAAGCAGGGTAAGTTCCCGGTCCGAGCACTGTACGACTACGAGGGCGCGGAAAATGATGAGCTCAGTTTCAAGCAGGGTAAGTTCCCGGTCCGAGCACTGTACGACTACGAGGGCGCGGAAAATGATGAGCTCAGTTTCAAGCAGGGTAAGTTCCCGGTCCGAGCACTGTACGACTACGAGGGCGCGGAAAATGATGAGCTCAGTTTCAAGCAGGGTAAGTTCCCGGTCCGAGCACTGTACGACTACGAGGGCGCGGAAAATGATGAGCTCAGTTTCAAGCAGGGTAAGTTCCCGGTCCGAGCACTGTACGACTACGAGGGCGCGGAAAATGATGAGCTCAGTTTCAAGCAGGGTAAGTTCCCGGTCCGAGCACTGTACGACTACGAGGGCGCGGAAAATGATGAGCTCAGTTTCAAGCAGGGTAAGTTCCCGGTCCGAGCACTGTACGACTACGAGGGCGCGGAAAATGATGAGCTCAGTTTCAAGCAGGGTAAGTTCCCGGTCCGAGCACTGTACGACTACGAGGGCGCGGAAAATGATGAGCTCAGTTTCAAGCAGGGTAAGTTCCCGGTCCGAGCACTGTACGACTACGAGGGCGCGGAAAATGATGAGCTCAGTTTCAAGCAGGGTAAGTTCCCGGTCCGAGCACTGTACGACTACGAGGGCGCGGAAAATGATGAGCTCAGTTTCAAGCAGGGTAAGTTCCCGGTCCGAGCACTGTACGACTACGAGGGCGCGGAAAATGATGAGCTCAGTTTCAAGCAGGGTAAGTTCCCGGTCCGAGCACTGTACGACTACGAGGGCGCGGAAAATGATGAGCTCAGTTTCAAGCAGGGTAAGTTCCCGGTCCGAGCACTGTACGACTACGAGGGCGCGGAAAATGATGAGCTCAGTTTCAAGCAGGGTAAGTTCCCGGTCCGAGCACTGTACGACTACGAGGGCGCGGAAAATGATGAGCTCAGTTTCAAGCAGGGTAAGTTCCCGGTCCGAGCACTGTACGACTACGAGGGCGCGGAAAATGATGAGCTCAGTTTCAAGCAGGGTAAGTTCCCGGTCCGAGCACTGTACGACTACGAGGGCGCGGAAAATGATGAGCTCAGTTTCAAGCAGGGTAAGTTCCCGGTCCGAGCACTGTACGACTACGAGGGCGCGGAAAATGATGAGCTCAGTTTCAAGCAGGGTAAGTTCCCGGTCCGAGCACTGTACGACTACGAGGGCGCGGAAAATGATGAGCTCAGTTTCAAGCAGGGTAAGTTCCCGGTCCGAGCACTGTACGACTACGAGGGCGCGGAAAATGATGAGCTCAGTTTCAAGCAGGGTAAGTTCCCGGTCCGAGCACTGTACGACTACGAGGGCGCGGAAAATGATGAGCTCAGTTTCAAGCAGGGTAAGTTCCCGGTCCGAGCACTGTACGACTACGAGGGCGCGGAAAATGATGAGCTCAGTTTCAAGCAGGGTAAGTTCCCGGTCCGAGCACTGTACGACTACGAGGGCGCGGAAAATGATGAGCTCAGTTTCAAGCAGGGTAAGTTCCCGGTCCGAGCACTGTACGACTACGAGGGCGCGGAAAATGATGAGCTCAGTTTCAAGCAGGGTAAGTTCCCGGTCCGAGCACTGTACGACTACGAGGGCGCGGAAAATGATGAGCTCAGTTTCAAGCAGGGTAAGTTCCCGGTCCGAGCACTGTACGACTACGAGGGCGCGGAAAATGATGAGCTCAGTTTCAAGCAGGGTAAGTTCCCGGTCCGAGCACTGTACGACTACGAGGGCGCGGAAAATGATGAGCTCAGTTTCAAGCAGGGTAAGTTCCCGGTCCGAGCACTGTACGACTACGAGGGCGCGGAAAATGATGAGCTCAGTTTCAAGCAGGGTAAGTTCCCGGTCCGAGCACTGTACGACTACGAGGGCGCGGAAAATGATGAGCTCAGTTTCAAGCAGGGTAAGTTCCCGGTCCGAGCACTGTACGACTACGAGGGCGCGGAAAATGATGAGCTCAGTTTCAAGCAGGGTAAGTTCCCGGTCCGAGCACTGTACGACTACGAGGGCGCGGAAAATGATGAGCTCAGTTTCAAGCAGGGTAAGTTCCCGGTCCGAGCACTGTACGACTACGAGGGCGCGGAAAATGATGAGCTCAGTTTCAAGCAGGGTAAGTTCCCGGTCCGAGCACTGTACGACTACGAGGGCGCGGAAAATGATGAGCTCAGTTTCAAGCAGGGTAAGTTCCCGGTCCGAGCACTGTACGACTACGAGGGCGCGGAAAATGATGAGCTCAGTTTCAAGCAGGGTAAGTTCCCGGTCCGAGCACTGTACGACTACGAGGGCGCGGAAAATGATGAGCTCAGTTTCAAGCAGGGTAAGTTCCCGGTCCGAGCACTGTACGACTACGAGGGCGCGGAAAATGATGAGCTCAGTTTCAAGCAGGGTAAGTTCCCGGTCCGAGCACTGTACGACTACGAGGGCGCGGAAAATGATGAGCTCAGTTTCAAGCAGGGTAAGTTCCCGGTCCGAGCACTGTACGACTACGAGGGCGCGGAAAATGATGAGCTCAGTTTCAAGCAGGGTAAGTTCCCGGTCCGAGCACTGTACGACTACGAGGGCGCGGAAAATGATGAGCTCAGTTTCAAGCAGGGTAAGTTCCCGGTCCGAGCACTGTACGACTACGAGGGCGCGGAAAATGATGAGCTCAGTTTCAAGCAGGGTAAGTTCCCGGTCCGAGCACTGTACGACTACGAGGGCGCGGAAAATGATGAGCTCAGTTTCAAGCAGGGTAAGTTCCCGGTCCGAGCACTGTACGACTACGAGGGCGCGGAAAATGATGAGCTCAGTTTCAAGCAGGGTAAGTTCCCGGTCCGAGCACTGTACGACTACGAGGGCGCGGAAAATGATGAGCTCAGTTTCAAGCAGGGTAAGTTCCCGGTCCGAGCACTGTACGACTACGAGGGCGCGGAAAATGATGAGCTCAGTTTCAAGCAGGGTAAGTTCCCGGTCCGAGCACTGTACGACTACGAGGGCGCGGAAAATGATGAGCTCAGTTTCAAGCAGGGTAAGTTCCCGGTCCGAGCACTGTACGACTACGAGGGCGCGGAAAATGATGAGCTCAGTTTCAAGCAGGGTAAGTTCCCGGTCCGAGCACTGTACGACTACGAGGGCGCGGAAAATGATGAGCTCAGTTTCAAGCAGGGTAAGTTCCCGGTCCGAGCACTGTACGACTACGAGGGCGCGGAAAATGATGAGCTCAGTTTCAAGCAGGGTAAGTTCCCGGTCCGAGCACTGTACGACTACGAGGGCGCGGAAAATGATGAGCTCAGTTTCAAGCAGGGTAAGTTCCCGGTCCGAGCACTGTACGACTACGAGGGCGCGGAAAATGATGAGCTCAGTTTCAAGCAGGGTAAGTTCCCGGTCCGAGCACTGTACGACTACGAGGGCGCGGAAAATGATGAGCTCAGTTTCAAGCAGGGTAAGTTCCCGGTCCGAGCACTGTACGACTACGAGGGCGCGGAAAATGATGAGCTCAGTTTCAAGCAGGGTAAGTTCCCGGTCCGAGCACTGTACGACTACGAGGGCGCGGAAAATGATGAGCTCAGTTTCAAGCAGGGTAAGTTCCCGGTCCGAGCACTGTACGACTACGAGGGCGCGGAAAATGATGAGCTCAGTTTCAAGCAGGGTAAGTTCCCGGTCCGAGCACTGTACGACTACGAGGGCGCGGAAAATGATGAGCTCAGTTTCAAGCAGGGTAAGTTCCCGGTCCGAGCACTGTACGACTACGAGGGCGCGGAAAATGATGAGCTCAGTTTCAAGCAGGGTAAGTTCCCGGTCCGAGCACTGTACGACTACGAGGGCGCGGAAAATGATGAGCTCAGTTTCAAGCAGGGTAAGTTCCCGGTCCGAGCACTGTACGACTACGAGGGCGCGGAAAATGATGAGCTCAGTTTCAAGCAGGGTAAGTTCCCGGTCCGAGCACTGTACGACTACGAGGGCGCGGAAAATGATGAGCTCAGTTTCAAGCAGGGTAAGTTCCCGGTCCGAGCACTGTACGACTACGAGGGCGCGGAAAATGATGAGCTCAGTTTCAAGCAGGGTAAGTTCCCGGTCCGAGCACTGTACGACTACGAGGGCGCGGAAAATGATGAGCTCAGTTTCAAGCAGGGTAAGTTCCCGGTCCGAGCACTGTACGACTACGAGGGCGCGGAAAATGATGAGCTCAGTTTCAAGCAGGGTAAGTTCCCGGTCCGAGCACTGTACGACTACGAGGGCGCGGAAAATGATGAGCTCAGTTTCAAGCAGGGTAAGTTCCCGGTCCGAGCACTGTACGACTACGAGGGCGCGGAAAATGATGAGCTCAGTTTCAAGCAGGGTAAGTTCCCGGTCCGAGCACTGTACGACTACGAGGGCGCGGAAAATGATGAGCTCAGTTTCAAGCAGGGTAAGTTCCCGGTCCGAGCACTGTACGACTACGAGGGCGCGGAAAATGATGAGCTCAGTTTCAAGCAGGGTAAGTTCCCGGTCCGAGCACTGTACGACTACGAGGGCGCGGAAAATGATGAGCTCAGTTTCAAGCAGGGTAAGTTCCCGGTCCGAGCACTGTACGACTACGAGGGCGCGGAAAATGATGAGCTCAGTTTCAAGCAGGGTAAGTTCCCGGTCCGAGCACTGTACGACTACGAGGGCGCGGAAAATGATGAGCTCAGTTTCAAGCAGGGTAAGTTCCCGGTCCGAGCACTGTACGACTACGAGGGCGCGGAAAATGATGAGCTCAGTTTCAAGCAGGGTAAGTTCCCGGTCCGAGCACTGTACGACTACGAGGGCGCGGAAAATGATGAGCTCAGTTTCAAGCAGGGTAAGTTCCCGGTCCGAGCACTGTACGACTACGAGGGCGCGGAAAATGATGAGCTCAGTTTCAAGCAGGGTAAGTTCCCGGTCCGAGCACTGTACGACTACGAGGGCGCGGAAAATGATGAGCTCAGTTTCAAGCAGGGTAAGTTCCCGGTCCGAGCACTGTACGACTACGAGGGCGCGGAAAATGATGAGCTCAGTTTCAAGCAGGGTAAGTTCCCGGTCCGAGCACTGTACGACTACGAGGGCGCGGAAAATGATGAGCTCAGTTTCAAGCAGGGTAAGTTCCCGGTCCGAGCACTGTACGACTACGAGGGCGCGGAAAATGATGAGCTCAGTTTCAAGCAGGGTAAGTTCCCGGTCCGAGCACTGTACGACTACGAGGGCGCGGAAAATGATGAGCTCAGTTTCAAGCAGGGTAAGTTCCCGGTCCGAGCACTGTACGACTACGAGGGTGCGGAAATGATGAGCTCAGTTTCAAACAGGGTAAGTAGTCCCGGTCCGAGCAATTTTCCATTGACGTGACTTCTAAACAAGACCTTCAATTCTGACTTGTTTTTCTTTTTTCAGGTGAACTCTTTGAGAAACTGGAGGACGAGGATGAGCAAGGTTGGTGCAAGGGGAGGAAGGATGGCCGGGTGGGTCTGTACCCCGCCAACTATGTCGAACCCGTACCCTGAGTCTCCCCCACTCACACCCACCCGCTATAAGCGAAATGTATACTTCTGAACCACACTGTATGACGTGTCAACCACACCCGTACTATGAACAAAAATTCCCGCTCTCAACTCAGTCCTGAACACATTTTGGCCAATCAGATGTTTGAAATTGATACTTGAGTGACACTTGAGAGCCAATGGGACAGTGTGTTTCTACCTTCATGTTGGATTCCATCAATATTTATTCAGTCATTAAAACTCCTGTTAAGCTAACAGCCTGTTAAGTTCCATTTAATTTGTATTGGCTTAACAGGGCTGTTAAGCTAACGGGCTGTTTGAGGCTGGAAAGAAGGTTGG
>NW_007404177.1:0-738 GCF_000475195.1 Diaphorina citri | reverse complement strand
TTGTGTGCTCTTTTGTCTCACCAACTGTACAAGAATAGTTTGCAACCAACTTGGTCAATTAAGATTTTTATCTTTTTTCAAGCTCACAGTCTATGACAACTGCCTGGTAAATTCTGAACCATATAATGATCGAATGGCCCTCAATTTACCCAAGTGGGTGCACACTGCACGCAGGGCCGGATTACCCATTAGGCAGAATGGCAAACTGCCACGGGCCCCGCGCTTTGAGGACTTACACTAGATATTATGGGTTTTTTTCTATAAAAAAAACTCGAAATCCGTAGGTATTGATTGATACAAATGAATTAGGTAGGTATAGAAGTGTTTTCTAGTAGGGAGGGGGGTAGGTCCTGGGGGCCCCGCGCCTTTGAAACTGCCCCGTGCCCCGCGGGGGGCTAATCCGGCCCTGACTGCACGGGGGAAAAAGCAGTCTGCAAACCTCTGGTCTAAATGCCATACTGGTCTATAAATTCTATTCCAAGTGTATAAAGAACCTAATGGACAGGCAGGAGGGGGCGTTACTAACATATAGGTCACTCCGATTGCAATATGTACTAACACATGGTCGTTAAATGAACGTAAGGTTGTGTCTGGTATTAGTGGTCTGACACTTCAAAAAGGTCAAGAACCCCTTGAAAAAAAAAACTAAAGTTCCGGAGCCCCAATCGAATGACTGGGTTCAGGAACTCTAATACGAAGCTCTTTAAAATAGCATTCCAACACCCTAAATCACTAGAA
>NW_007404176.1:0-738 GCF_000475195.1 Diaphorina citri | reverse complement strand
AGGATTTACCGGTAAAACCGTAACATACATATTTCGAATTTTAGATGTTCCATATCTAGGCTCACACAAGTCTTTTTTTAAAGAGGTTTGACAGACGGAACTGTAACTCCTAAAATCTCATCATCCCGACAGCATAGGAGAAAGCCAGCCGTTCCGAGAACGAGCGTTATACCATCAGGATAAAATCCGCCCCGGGCGGGAATCGAACCCGCGGTCTAGCGCTTACAAGGCAGACGAGCTACCAACCAAGCTAACTAGGCTGGCATACATAAGCCTTCAGGTTCAAATAATACAAAAATATCGACCTCAGGTTCCTGCGCCTGTTAAAATGGTCACTCAACATTCGCACCATAAAAAGGAGGAATTTTTAATTGTGTTAAGCATAGCATACTTAAATGCTTGTCACAAATATCGTCCCCCTAGAATGCCCTAGATTAATTTTATGACTTGACTTGGACTCGAACCACCAACCTCCAGATCCGAAGTCCAACGCGTTGACCACTACACCACTGATGTTGGTTTACTGACATATTATGAAAGTAAAAGCACAAAATATGTTCATATTAGCATTATCGTTTACAATATTTACATCTTTTGTGAGGGTTTATACGTAGGTAAATAAAAAAATCAAATTTTCAGGAAAAATTTTAATTTCGAGGAAGAAATTTAAAAGAATCTCGGATTTTCAAGTTCATAGAACCGAGGTTCATAAAATCGGGGTTCTACTGTACTTAGGAA
>NW_007404175.1:0-738 GCF_000475195.1 Diaphorina citri | reverse complement strand
TCTGCATCTTCTCCGTGAACACAATAGAATTCCACTCGGTTGAAAAATCTGATGGTGGTCTTTGATTTCTGGGGAAAGAAAAATAAATAAAATTTATGTTTTTCCCAATGTAAGGGCTTCTATACACAAGAAAATGTGGGTGCTTCAGATTTTTTGAGTCCAGCCCACAGTAAAGGAACAAAATAAGAACCTAAGGGGAGGAGAGGGGATCCAAGCCCCCTAGGTTCTTCCTAAATACAGCCCTGTTCCAATTCAATTTTTTCTGTCATCATATAAATGGGGGGAGATTCTTCATTCTTCTCTCTTTCCCTTTTGTAAATATTTTGTATTTCAACATCTGATTGATTTGAAAAGAGGACCAAGGCTTAAAAAATTAAATAAAAACTCACTTCTGGAAGATCTTTGAAGAAATTGATGAAAGCAAGTTGTTGATTGATATCTGAAACAGAACCAAAGGTATACCTCATTACCAAGGAAGTTCAAATGCCATATTGCCATGGCGCCATACTATTTTGCCATATGGAGGAGTTGCAAATGAGTAAAAAATATTAATAAATGGTCGATTCCTACGTAAAAAGTTGTGAAAAATCCAAATCTGAGGTCAAAACTTGGAAAAAGTAAAATGTAAAACAGTAAGTAGTAAGTCATAGGCAGACACATATCTAAAATGTATTCCTTGAGTGCAGTTTTGAAAGAATCATTATTTTGCATCTGCTTCAAGTGAAGAGGTAGCAGGTT
>NW_007404174.1:0-738 GCF_000475195.1 Diaphorina citri | reverse complement strand
AAAAAGACAGGTAAGTGTCATCCGTTTCACGGACATAGAAAGCAAAGTAAGTCCTAAGTACGCGGCCATCACAACGGCGCGGCGACCATGGACCATTGACCCTCGCCGAGATCATCGACCATGGCAGAAAAAATACTCGGCTCAATTTCTCGATTTTCCGCTAGGGTCGGTCGGTCGGTCGGTCGGTCGGTAATAGGATTATGGTCAGTGACCGTCGGAGCTATGGTTAGTGCTCCGTTAGCTTTTATTCATTAGCATGGTTTGTTTTCTCTTGGGTCAGTACCAGGCTATGGTCGATGGTCGGTTCTCCGTTGTGCACCCCTACGAACATTACTGTTGAATATGTAAAAGCTGTTTGAATTTCAGCAAACCAAGGGCGGCGACTTACGCTCTGTCAGACAGGCCTAGGTCTGTCCAACCGTCGAAGTGGCCGACCGGCGCGCGGCGGCCCAAAGATATTTTCTTTTAACGCTCTGAGAAAATAAAGGGAGGCCATTGCTCCTGTCCCTTTATTTCCATTGCTTCTGTCCCTTTATTTCCATTGCTTCTGTCCCTTTATTTCCATTGCTTCTGTCCCTTTATTTAAATTATTTCTGTCCCTTTATTTCCATTGCTTCTGTCCCTTTATTTCCATTGCTTATGTCCCTTTATTTAAATTATTTCTGTCCCTTTATTTAAATTATTTCTGTCCCTTTATTTCCATTGCTTCTGTCCCTTTATTTAAATTATTTCTGTCCC
>NW_007404173.1:0-738 GCF_000475195.1 Diaphorina citri | reverse complement strand
TATACATATATAGGTCAAATTTCTTCCTTGTAGCGACTAGATAGCAGTATATGATGGAGTTGATACTCAGTATACCTAATTGTCTTGCTAAAGCTCATTCTTAAAATGGCCATTTCAATGGCGTAATTTCTCTGGCCATCCAAAGGGGCAATTGCTCGAGCGTCATAAGCACTTTGCCCTCTAGAAAGATGTTAGACGAAGTATTTTACCTATTTAAGAATAAATCACCTATGGGGACTTGATCAAAGAAATGGTCGAATTTTCGTATCCAGGGAGGTATTGAGAAGATGAATTTTGCTAAAAGCTAAATCTTGTGGGTAGTTTTTCAAAGCTGGATTGGAAAATCGATATAATTTCGAATGAACTTTTCGGACAGTCGTTTTTCAATAACTTTCTTTTGTACTCTTCCCCACCCCAGATTGCTTATGTACTTATTGCTAGATTTATATGTAGATATTATTTACTTAGTTCCAATGCTTTATAGTTTTTACCTGTTTCCCCTATTATGTGTTCATTGTGTATGTAACTACCTATAAGTAATAATAATAATAGTGCTTATTTATACTGCTCGCAATGCTCGCATAGGACTGAAAAGTCCCGTTACTCCAGCAGTAGGCTACTACTATTATTGTGGTCAAATTTTCATATTATATGGAGGATAAAATTCCATACCTCGGCTGGGATTGAACCCACGCCCTCCTGTTTACCGGGCGAGCGCCTAGACCACTACTGCACCAC
>NW_007404172.1:0-682 GCF_000475195.1 Diaphorina citri | reverse complement strand
ATGAAACCAGGATCTCGGGATTGCTCGGCAAAACTCGGACGCACGTGCAATATTTTTCTCTCTCTCCTCTTCGGATTTTTTTTTAAAGACTGAAATAACTAAGTAGGTAGGTACTTACTTACATTTTTGCCCCTAGATAGCCATCGCCCCCTTTATCGCTCCTTTTATTGATCGCCCCCCATATCGCCCCCTAAGGCTTCATCGCCCCCATGAAAATCTCCATCGCCCCCAAGGGGGCGATATCGCCCAGGTTGGGAAACACTGGCTTTAGAACATATTAATAATAATGGTGCTCATTTATACTGCTCACATAGGACTGAAAAGTCCCTTTACTCCAGCAGTAGGCTACCACTATTATTGTGGTCAAATTCTCAAATTATATTGAGGATAAAATTCCATACCTCGGCTGGGATTGAACCCACGCCCTCCTGTTTACCAGGCGAGCGCCTAGATCACTACACCACCGAGGCAGGTTTGGCAATGGGTCACTTTGTGCACTCCTACGCTATAACTGCATTCTCAGACACATTTGACACTGAAATACTACTCATCAGTCGATTCATAAGAATCACAAGTCACACGTCTCAAGGACACGAAAATGCATCCAAACACAAAAAGGCGACACTTCTTTGTGTCGAGAACCATTTTTATCGACGCAAATTTTCATTAATTCATAAAATTC
>NW_007404171.1:0-738 GCF_000475195.1 Diaphorina citri | reverse complement strand
AAAAAAAAAACTTGTTTTCATAATTACCCAGGAAAATCTGTCGGTCAGAACTTTAAGGTTGATATGTATAATGTACTAGGGTCCAAAAAGACAAGCCACATACGAGTAAACCACACTTTATTTCCAAAATTAAGGCAGTAAAGGTTTCCTTTTCAGGAACTCTGTGTGCTGGGATGTTGAAGTGATTTCTACAAGGGAGATGGTTTGGGAAATATCGAAATAAGACAAATAGCGCAACATAAACTTTACTCACTCTCACTACAGTCACAAAGTACTAGACCGGGACGAATATCTTCAGTGTATTTCTCAGTATTAATTGCAGAGGAACACAGGCCTATTTTACTACAGAATAGTTTCTATTTCTAGCTTCACTCGTTTTTTTTTTAGAACTTAAGAACGTGTCTGCCTCACAAAGCCTTTTCGACTGACTCTATCGCATATGCCATAAAAAAATAAAGAAGGGAGTTAATTTGCCACGAGTTGAGTGAAATAAGAAGATCGATTAATTTATAGTCTCAAAACGATGAAAAAAAAAAAATGAAATTACTTCATTTTTCCCCTCAAGTGCGAGGAGGGTAATCAATAATAATAATACATTCAACTCTTCATTGAAAAACTTTTTACTTTTCAAAGTTGTCATAGGTTGATTGATTCGAGACGATGTCATTAATCAAGCTGTCAATTTGCTACAAAGACGAGTCGAGAGCAATGAACAGTAGTCAATTGAGAGGTCTATGA
>NW_007404170.1:0-738 GCF_000475195.1 Diaphorina citri | reverse complement strand
ACGATAGTAATAACAAAAGGTATAGTGGACGGGCTATTGTATTCGCTTCGGTGTCGTCTGTCTGTCTGTCACTCTGTCCCCATAGAAGGACTTATCCAAATCTGATCATAAGTGCCTAATGTTTTAATCTAAGCAATCTAAACTTAAGGTATGGTGAGGTACCTTTTGTATTACTATAATGTTAAAAGTTAACATTCAAGTAGGTATTTACCTACCTATCACCGCTTCATAATCCCTAAATCAAGTTATGACTATTAAAATATAGGATAAAGAAAGTAAAAAATGGATTTCACCTTCAAATTTCAGATCAGAGACCTTCACAAGCTTCATGACCTCCCCGACATGTCATCACCCACATGCTTGAAGAGAAAGAAAGCCATTGTGTGCTGTAGATGAAAATATTCGCTGTTTGTATTCAGCTCCTAAACTTAAGGTATGGTGAGGTACCTTTTGTATTACTATAATGTTAAAAGTTAACATTCAAGTAGGTATTTACTTACCTATCACCGCTTCATAATCCCTAAATCAAGTTATGACTATTAAAATAGGTATAGGATAAAGAAAGTAAAAATGGATTTCACCTTCAAATTTCAGATCAGAGACCTTCACAAGCTTCCTCCCCGACATGTCATCACCCACATATACTTGAAGAGAAAGCCATTGTGTGCTGTAGATGAAAATATTCGCTGTTTGTATGCAGCTCGAGATATTTCTGTATCGCCGGGAGCCAGGAAAATT
>NW_007404169.1:0-694 GCF_000475195.1 Diaphorina citri | reverse complement strand
TTAGCCCCTAACAGCCTGTTAGCTTAACAGCCCCGGTTAAGCCTATACAAATCAATTGAAATTGAATCTTAACAGGCTGTTAGCTTAACAGGCCTGTTAAGCCTATACAAATCAATTGAAATTGAATCTTAACAGGCTGTTAGCTTAACAGGCCTTCTGAAGGCTGAAAAAATATTGGTGAAACCGACCGTAGGTATTAGGTATTTACGTAATTTACATTAACACAGCACCTTGTTACGGTTATTAGTATAATCAGCACTTTGTTCTGTGTTGTGCTGTTGCTTCACTAGATTTTTTTTTTTTTTTTTTTTTTTTTTTTTTTTTTTTTTCGTAGAGGGAACTGTAACAACGGACGTCTTACCGTCCCGAAATCGAAGAGACAGGAAGGAGAGTACCAGGATATGAGAAAACCAGCGATTCCAAGAAGAATGTCATCTGTTTAAAGTTCATCCGCGACCTAGCACTTACAAAGTAAACGCACTACCCTCCAAGCGAACTAGGCTGGCTGAATTAACACTGTATGTATACAATAGTACAACGCCAGTCATAATATGTCATAATCAGTCTTATACCTATCACACGGTTGAAAACCATGTAAAATATTTAGGGTTAGTTTCACTAACCTCCTTTTAGCTCCTAACAGTCTGTTGCTCAACAGCCCTGTTAAGCCTATACAAATCAAATGGAGCTTCAC
>NW_007404168.1:0-738 GCF_000475195.1 Diaphorina citri | reverse complement strand
GGATTTTGTGGTATTCACCATGTTGACTAGGTATTGGTAAAAAAGTCACTTGTGAAAAAAAATTGCAAGTTTCAACTTTCGAAAAATCCGGATATTTAGAACAAATTCAGTTAATTAACCCAGTTACCTCGAGATTAAGAAATCTCTACAAATAAAAGGAAGTTATGTACTGAATAAAAGGAAGTTAATGTAGGTATATTAATGGAATTATTGGGATCATTACAAAATGGAACAGACGGTAATAAGGTAAGTGGGTAGGTATTTATGTACTGTTTTAGTGATAATCTTAACAATTTTATTATAAAGAGCCTAATAGAAAACAATCCAATTGGCTCATGACAATGGTAGACGAAATAGAGAAATAAATTGTGAGAAAGAGAGAGAGAGAGAGAAAGGAACAGAAAGGGAAAGAGAGAGAAGAAGAGAGAAAAGGAGAAAGAGCTAGTTACTAGTTGGGAAAAAGAGAAAGAGAGACAGAGGGAGAGAGAGAGAGAAAGATAGAAGAACGAGAATATTGGCTTGGAATGACTTGCCAAAGGGTTCATAAATAAGCCTTATGTACTCGTATGGTAGAAAGCAAAGGTTACCTTGGCTTTCTTCTTTTCTATCTACCTACATAGATAACTATTACCTACTGACGAGTAGAATAGACCAGTTGCGCTTACTTGGGCGATGTTTCAAAGTCAAAGAGCAGAAAAAATGAGGAACTAGGGAATTTTTCTTTTTCTTCTACGACTT
>NW_007404167.1:0-738 GCF_000475195.1 Diaphorina citri | reverse complement strand
GAATCATGAAGATAGAACCTAAAGCATAATTTACAAGGTCACCTTAATATGAGGGATACTGAAGGAGTCACCGAGGAGATCCTGATATTCCTGATTTAGGAGTCCAGGAAAGATCCTGAAGGAAGAACAAAGGATCTGAAGGATTGTTTTGCTCATACAATAGAGACGGAAACCAATGAAAGCTGAGGTACATTTTATTTGAGTCGAGAATGTCAAGGCTTCTTCAGTCATCAAACGAACACAGAAAAGAAAGTCGTATTTTCCTTTCACGATTTCATGGTTGTAATGGTGAGATTGGTGAGGGATAGGAATATGGAACAATCCCAAGCTATGTTCTATTTCCCTATTCCTTATGCTCTTGAAATTAGCTTGGTAACTCCAGTCCATTATCAGGATGAAGGGATTTCGGTTTTACCATATCACCAAGACGTCCAACCCCAAGGAAAGAACGACTCACCATAGAAGACAGAATCCCCTAATCCTTCAACCACCAGATTCACCTAATAGGGAAATCAGTTAGGTATGATGAATGACAACTTCGATGACTCAACAACACTACCGAAAATCATATACAACGACCTTGACAATACAAACGATGTCATTCTGGAGATAAAATAAATAAGTACTAATGATAGAAATGATAAAGATTACTCAATTGCTCATGACAAGAGAATTACCCTGATCATTAGGCTCCAATGGATAAAAGATATAACATACTCGTACAAGATAGATGATTCC
>NW_007404166.1:0-738 GCF_000475195.1 Diaphorina citri | reverse complement strand
AGGATATAAAAAATGATAATTTTGATCAATTTATTTTTCCCCCATTTAAGAAAACGACATAATGCTCAAGCCGGGTGGTTATCTTGGATCTATTCTCTGGGGCAATACATTTTCTTGAATGTGGAAGAGCTAGGACAAAAATAATAGTGGGGGCACCAGCATAAATAGTTGAGAAAATAATAGAATAGAATATACCTATCTTGTTTATCCTGCCCGAATAGGACTGAAAAGTCCCTTTACCCCAGCAGTCTAAACAAGGTCTCGTATATTTGATGGGTTAAAGAATAATACATGCAACTAACAATTCAGTAAAAAGACCTTGCTTAACAAGGAAAAAAAAAAGGTAGATGTAAATTAATAGGTGGTAGTAGAGAATGACAGTAAAATAAAATACAACAGGTAAAGATAGGTGGTAGGTAAAGATAATATATTATTCTGGAATGTTTTAATGAAAGTTGCTTACCGAGAGGTACGAGAAGTCCTTTGTGTTTTACAACTTATATTGAAAAACCTGACTTTTATCGCCCCGAAATTGAAGACAGGAGAGTAGGATAGAAGAAAGCCAACCGTTCCGAGAACGAACCTTATCTGTTTACGATAAATTTTGCCCTTGAAAGGAATCACGACGCGCTACCCTCATGCGAGCTACATAACATGGCTGGTAAAAAGATGTATTAAATCTAGGTAGGTTGAAAGGATAAACATATAAGTAGGCTTGCCAAACGTCCCGAATTGGCC
>NW_007404165.1:0-738 GCF_000475195.1 Diaphorina citri | reverse complement strand
TGATTTCTTTGATACTGCCACCATCTCTCAGAAAGGTTTATCCATCATCTTTGTAGTTACACCCTTGTTCAAAAATTTTATCCTCCTTTTGAAAATCTCTGAAATAAAATCGTCAGCAAAAGATTTTTTCCTTGAAATGCCACCATCTCTCAGAAAGGTTTATCCATCATCTTTGTAGTTACACCCTTGTTCAAAAATTTTATCCTCCTTTTGAAAATCTCTGAAGTAAAATCGTCAGCAAAAGATTTTTTCCTTGAATTTTTCTTGCGTGATACAACCTCGTAAGATAGCTACCTAATACCTACTCTGTAACGAATGCTAATAGTGTTCACACTTTAACTAGTTTGGTTTTACTACCTATACAAGTCGAATTTGTTAAGATCTTGCGTGATACAACCTCGTAAGATAGCTACCTAGTACCTACTCTGTAACGAATGCTAATAGTGTTCACACTTTAACTAGTTTGGTTTGACTACCTATACAAGTCGAATTTGTTAAGATTAAAGTCGACCTACATAGGTAAATAGCTAAATTTCTTTCATATGCATTGGATTTGCTAGATTTCAACCATACAGATTCATAATATGTACTTAGATGCAACTATTATTGTAAAGTCATGTAAAAACTAAAAACAAAATGTATAACTGTATGTACACATTAACGTACACAACTGTCAAAGTTGTAAAAAAATACATCGATAAAAAAATGTTTAAAAAACATAAAAAAGAACAACACCTT
>NW_007404164.1:0-738 GCF_000475195.1 Diaphorina citri | reverse complement strand
AGCATATATACAATTCTCTGTTGGCATCCAGTATTTTCTCACACACTAGTCTCACACACGCCATGGCATCTCGGGTTCGGTAAGCACTTATTAATTGAGTGATTGATTTTGTGTGGACTCAGAAATGTAGGCTTAATTGGTCTTAAAATATTGGTAGATGACTCCAAATCATATTAAAAAGTATGGTAGATATCTCTAAATGGATCTGGGCATATCCCCAAATGAGCAATTGAGCAGTTGAGGACAAACTAGATAATGAAAAGGTAATCCTAGCTTGTCCCAAAATATGATAGATATTCTAAATGAGCCCAAATCTTTACAGAAAAAAATGGGCCCAAAACATACATAGTATGTATGTGGAGTAATTGCCATTTATTTTATTATTATTATTATTATTTTAAGAGGTTTGACAGAGGGAACTGTAACTGCTACTGCTATGGTTAATGGTCTTATCGTCCCGAAATCGAAGAGAAGAGGAAGACAGGATAGGAGAAAGCCAGACGTTCCGAGAACGAATATTATCCCATCAGAATAAAATCCGCCCCGGGCGGGAATCGAACCCGCGGCCTAGCGCTTACGAGGCAGACGCACTACCAACTGAGCTAACTAGGCTGGCAATTACCATTTATTCATCAGATTTAAGGGACATATTTTAACATTTTATACAGAGGGTAAAAGAAAGTCCTGTAACTGTACCTTCTACAAGTTCTACAACAGGGTTGTCCAACCCGCGGCCCG
>NW_007404163.1:0-738 GCF_000475195.1 Diaphorina citri | reverse complement strand
TCACGAACTTCACAGAGCTCACATGTTTCATCATAATTATTATGTAAAGACTAACTTCTAATAGCATGTGTCATCCTTTGAACTTTACAAGTCATTTTTCTCCCCACAACTCATTTCCAAAGTATGCTAGACTTGTATATTATGTCGTTCTATGTACCTACCTACTACCTATATATAATGTATTTTCCATGACTCTAATGATGTAAACTTGTAAAGGAATGTTGGAGATTTTTTTATAGCACAAATGATGATCTCACATTTGTTAACATTGAACTGGACCTCAGAAGGTTCCTAAAGGTACCGCTGGAACTGCTGGAAGGCCAAATTCCATACGGAGTGGTAATATTGTGCACCAAGTGGTTTAAACCCAGGAAAGTCCAGGTTAATGACCTTGGAAAAAAAAAAAACATTTATGACCTTCAAAAATATTCAAAATTCCGTAAAATTAAAGGAAAAACAAGTATGAATTTATGCAATGTTCTATACTTCAGTGCATTTACTGGAGCAATCTGGAGGGCAATACATAAACAAGAAACAAGAGGACTAATACAGTTCGAACACCAGCAGCCAGCAGTAACATAAAATAATTGAGTAGCCGGAAGACCATTTATAAGCCCAATATCAAAAAAATTACTTTTAACTCTCTTAAAAAGATAGCTACGCCAGCCTAGTTAGCTTAGTTGGTAGTGCGTCTGCCTTGTAAGCGCTAGGCCGCGGGTTTGATTCCCGCCCGGGGCG
>NW_007404162.1:0-738 GCF_000475195.1 Diaphorina citri | reverse complement strand
CATTACTTCTGTTTTCTCTCTTTTTCTCCAGATTTTTATTTTAATTTACCTACCTCTCATAAATTTTAAAATTTCTTCTTTTAAATTGTCTTTCCTCTCACTCCCTCTCTCTCTCCCCCTCGCTCTCTCTCCCTCTCTCTTCCTCTCTCTCCGTCTCTCTCTCTCCCTCTCTCTCTATTTTAACTTGGGTTCTTGCTCTTTGCGATGACCCTAATTTTTCTGTTGTTTGTTTAACAAAACAGAGAAGAATAAATAGTAGGGAAAAAATTAGGGAATCACAGAAACAGAAACAGGGAGTGTGCATGCTGAATAGAAAGAGGAGGAGGAGAGAGAGAGATGGAGAAAAAAGAGAGGGGGAGGAGGTAGAGTCATAAAAAGTAGAGAGAGAGAGAGGAAGCAAGAGGAGGAGAAAGAGAAGAAGAAAAGGAGAGAAATAGAGAGAGAGGGAGAAAGAGAGAGAGAGAGAGAGAGAGAGAAAGGAAGAAGAAAAGAGAGAGGAGATAGAGAAAGAAATAGGAAGGAGGAGGAGAAGAGAGAGGGAGATAGTTAGAGAGAAAGAGGTGGAGAAATAGAAGAGACAGAGAAAGAAGGAAAGAGAGAGATGGATGAAAGGGAGGTACATAACGAGAGAGGAAGATGTAGAAAAGCAAAAATAATAAGAAATAAAGAAGAGGGAAAAGAGAAAAATGACATCAAAAAGATTCAACACAGAATATGTAATAAGTATTAAGGAAAAAT
>NW_007404161.1:0-738 GCF_000475195.1 Diaphorina citri | reverse complement strand
TAACTTTTATTATTCTATACTTTCGTGGAAAAGGCTATTTCACTCCAATCACCCTGTATATAAAAGCTATTAATAGCCTCTAGCGTTGGGAACTTATCACTCCCGATCAATTTACAGCTAATGGGTGGTAATAGAGAGAAAGCCATTTAAAACTGGCAATGATTATGTTATTGTACATCCTACACCTGCCTTATACAGGGTGGCATGAGAACAACACCGTTGTCTCGGAAAAAAAGTACTTTGACACCGCTTTCGCATTACTTCCAAGTACTTTCGCATTACTTCTAGCTGGGTATCCAAGAACGGAAATGTTTGGTCAGAAAATTTCCACCCTTGTATGGGTTTGAACCCCAGCACCTCCAGGATGAAAAACTTCTGACACTAATGGAACTACCAAAATATGAGAAACTTATTTTGATCACCGATTTGTACTCTTCACCACTCAGCTACAGAGGTCTGAACTTGTCGATCTTTACTTTAGGACAGATATACTTTACCTTGAGCATGAACCAAACTTTATATTGCAGTCAATCTGTCCCACTTCCTTTTTTGTCTCCCCTTCCCAATTTTCCAAAACAAAATCCTGTACTCCGATATTTGAGTTTAGGTAGGTACTAGGTACTGATTCAGAGAATGGTAACTTGAGCCTTGGTATGCCTCCAGTTGATATGTGACCAAGTCATAATTAGACTACAAAGTACACCAGATATCATTATGCTCCATTGCTATAATATAGGT
>NW_007404160.1:0-738 GCF_000475195.1 Diaphorina citri | reverse complement strand
TGGAGATCCCGAGTATGAAGCCAAAAAACAAGAGCTGCGAGAAACAATCTATGGTAATGTAATTGTTACTTATTGCTATCATGATTATGTAAGCAGCCAATCTTTTACAACAACACAAAAGGGCCCTCTCTTCTACCCAGAGGAAATTCAATTTTGTTGAAAGCTAGATCCAATCTATTATATACCAAAGTCTTTAATAGTCTGTATCTCTTTTATACTTCCCTGTATTTATTACCTAATTGTATTATTCTTGCGGATTGGAGAATTGGAGTGTTGTTATTCTGGATAGTATTCAATTTTGTTGAAAGCTAGATCCAATCAATTATATACCAAAGTCTTTAACAGTCTGTATCTCTTTTATACTTCCCTGTATTTATTACCTAATTGTATTATTCTTGTGAAATTTTTCAGATTGCATTAAAAATATCAAAGATCCTGAAAAACCAGCCACCTTGGAAGATTTAAATGTTGTCTATGAAGAAGGTGTCAAGGTAATTTTCCATTTTTTCTACCCAGATATTAAACCAAACCAAATGAATATACCTAAGTACCCTATACTAAACTTATATACCTAAAAAGTGGAATAGAACCTCTAGGATGTGAGTTTGATGCCTATTAAATTTTAATTTCAGAACAAACCATTACCTAGAATTATTTTATTATGTGGTTAAATTATATTATCAAATGAATGAGGATAAAATCCCTTGTATTGCCTGAGATTGAACCAGAACCTTACTC
>NW_007404159.1:0-738 GCF_000475195.1 Diaphorina citri | reverse complement strand
CTTTTTTAGAATCAGAGAACTAGTTAAAATCGTTGTCATACATTCGTTTGGAAGAGGAAAAAATGGACAGAAATGATTGGACATAATGATGAAGAGAATTAATGCTTATGATTGTTTGTTTGGTCGTGACAAGACACAAGATATTGAAGCGGACAATCAAACCGCTTTGATTTTAAACAGAGAAGAAATATTTATGATCATGTGGACGACGAAAAGAAATTATCTTCGAAACAATGAAACAGACGAGATTGAAATCAAATATCTCAATTTATAATATCCCCTTCCTTTGCTATTGACCATTGAATAGTTTGGTGCGATTTCCAGATTTGATTCCAAACACGTCTTTTGACAAGGAGTTTACTGACTACAATAGTTTGGCAGTTGATCCTCCTCGTCTAAAGCTTGAGATATTCAATGTTCATTCTATGGCCGCGCCGTCTGTCGACAGTATAACCATCAACCATACCAAACGTCGACTGAAACTTTCAGGAGGAATGGGCAAGCCAAAATACACAAGATAAGTCTATCCAGCCCAGAGTCACCCAATAGCACAAACCAGGTGTCTCCATTAGCAAATAGGGGCCACTTGCTCAACATGGTGCAACAGGACATTACAAATGCAAAAAAGCCATACCGTTTCCGGCGTGCCAATGTGTGCATAATGATGTTAGCTTGTGCATAATGCTCGAACTGTATTGGCTATTGATATTGTACGTGTGTTTATGCAGAATATGGTTA
>NW_007404158.1:0-738 GCF_000475195.1 Diaphorina citri | reverse complement strand
ACTGACATTTCATTCCATATTCCGTGTATTCAAACTCATTCCATTCTTGTACTCATATACTCAAATAAAGGTCAGGTTAAGACCTTTGTGAAAAAATCCCTCCCTCTTTTCCTCGTCGTCCCTTTTTTTCCCTCTGTCTTTTTTCCCCGTCAATTTTCCATTCTCAATTCTTTTTCCCTTTGTTTCTCTTCTATCTTTTTCCCCACCCTATTTCCTTTCTTTCCTCTTTCCTAACTTTTCTCTTCCGTATCTCTTCTTTGCTTGTCACTTTTCTCCCTTTTCTATTTACCTTTGCTTCCTCTCTTTCTTTCTCTTTACCATCCTCTTTTTATCGTTTTCTCCCTCTTTCGCTTTCCCTTTTTGCCCCTCCTTCTCTCTCTCTCTCTTCCTCACGCTCTTTCCCTTTACTTCCTTCACTCTCTCTTTCTCTCCATCTTTTCATCTCTTTCTCTCTGTTTCCCCACCCTATTTCCTTTCTTCCCTCTTTCCCACCTTTTCTCTTCCGTATCTCTTCTTTGCTTGTCACTTTTCTCCCTTTTCTATCCACCTTTGCTTCCTCTCTTTCTTTCTCTTTGCCATCCTCTTTTATCGTTTTCTCCCTCTCTCGGTTTCCGCTTTTACCCCTCCTTCTCTCTCTCTCTCTCTCTCTTCCTCACGCAATTTCCCTTTAGGTACTTCCTTCACTGTCTTTCTCTCCATCTTTTCATCTCTTTCTCTCTGTTTTACCTTCTCTTTCTC
>NW_007404157.1:0-738 GCF_000475195.1 Diaphorina citri | reverse complement strand
TTCGTCCCGGGTGGAAATCGGACTGGCGACGTGGCTCTCGCAAGGTAGCCTCCAAGCTAACTAGACTGTCTTCACCACGTATTAGTAGTACTTAGGTATAGTATACCTGATCTAATATTTATGTAGTATGTACTTTAGTAGGTACATAGATAATCTATGCAGTTGTCTATTCTAAGTAGAACGTTTATATTGTTTAGCGCGGTGTTAATGTCTCCGACATCCTCATTTTGTCAGCGTGCTATCCTTATTATCATCCTGATCAATGATCTGAACACTAGGCCACTAGGATAGAAGCATCCTGCTGCACAAGATATTCCTACCGAAAAGATCGCACTTGTTCGTAGGTACAAATCGTACCTCGGCAACTCTGTCTCCTTGTTTGTATGGTTGTTTGTTTTCCTATAACTCTCAAATGGTTTGACCGATTTTGATGAAATTTGGCAGAGATGTCCAGCATTTAAAGGAATTTTTTTTGTTAAATTTTGTTGCAAGCAGACATAGGGTAAGTATACCATTTATTCGCCCACCTAAAAAACGTACCATTTATTGGCCCACCTGTACCATACGCCACATAAGTCTGAACTGGACGAAATTTTTCAAGATCCAATTTCATCAAAAGAAAGGGCTTAAGACTGCTATCGAACCAGTGCTATTCAAAATTAAAATTGTAGTCATAAAAACAAAAATTAGAAAAATAAATGTGGGCAGGTGGGCCAATAAATGGTACGTTTTTTAGGT
>NW_007404156.1:0-738 GCF_000475195.1 Diaphorina citri | reverse complement strand
ATTTCTTCTTTAAAAAATTCATTGTTCCGTATTCTGGCACGTTGTGGTATCAAATTTTGTTTGCCATATTAATTTGGTGTTACTTTTGTTGTAATAAGACTTTTGTTGTAAATTTGATGGCTGGTATTGTTCTATGTCCTGTGATCGATATGAAATGAAATTTCCAAAACAAAGAGTAGTTTTTTATCCCACCTAAGTACCTATTGAATTATTATTCTTTCATAATCATTTCATATTTTAGATCATGTGGTACCTAAACTATATTGTTATTGAAAAAGAATAAGCCGGTAGATAGTAACATTGGTATAATACGTTGCACCATACAATAGGGACAAAAGTTTTTCTCCATTGTAGTAAGTATATTAAAAACCAAAAAAAAAAAAACAACTCAAAAAGCTATTACGCAAAGTGCCTAATGTATTATCTAACACGTGTGACCCCTGAAACAATCAAACAACTTAAACAATATGATCTGAAACAACATAGGTAAACAATAATTATGAGTAAAATTATGTGCTTTTATAATGTGTTGCCATAGAGAGTAGGTAAGTGACCTACAAGAGATGGACCGATATAATAATTCAGTACATGATATTTGATATTTTTCCATCTATGTTGTTTAAACCATCAAATAAGTTCTTAAGCTCACTGAAGAAACTCCTGAACAATGTTCAATGAAAAGACTTTGTTCTAAAAACAATACTGAAAATAACCATAGGAGTCTCCTGCTAGGGGGCC
>NW_007404155.1:0-738 GCF_000475195.1 Diaphorina citri | reverse complement strand
ATTTGCATTTATTTATGGAAAACACTTTAGAGCTACAATAAAGAGGTAGCTTTTAAGCCGATACTAATAAAACTTACTAAGAAAAGTTTTTTAATTCCTAGTTTGAATTTAAAATATTTAAATTGGACTTATATTGTTGGACTCTGGAGTTATACCTATTTATTGGACATTGGATTTGTAAGTAACGGATTCAGTGGTGTAGTGGTTAGAGCAGTGGATATCGGATCTGGAGGTTGATGGTTCGAGTCCGAGTCCTATCATAAAATTTAGCACTAGTGGTTCTGTGAACTGTAGACCTCACTCAGATTCTTTTGCCCAAGCTGAGACTTTAACAATAACGTCTTTTGATATCGACAATAAGGTTGGTGGTTCGAGTCCAAGTCCTGTCATAAAATTTAGCACTAGTGGTTCTGTGAACTGTAGACCTCACTCAGATTCTTTTGCCTAACCTAAGACTTTGACAATAACGTCCTCTCATATCGACATTTGTTGTTTAACTTGGTACCTATTTGAATTTTGGACAAATGATTTAGAAAAATGTCCTGCTTTGAAAAAATGTCTTCTGGGTAATCCTACGTAAAAATGGGTAACCCTACGTAATACATAATTATGCATCAAAATAGAAATAAAACTATCTACACCTCTTATGTACCTATATTAAAAAAAAAAGAGGTGACACTATTATAAAACCTGTCAATCGCTCTAAAGAATAAAATTAAAGAATGGTTGATTTTGATC
>NW_007404154.1:0-738 GCF_000475195.1 Diaphorina citri | reverse complement strand
GCCAGCCGTTCTGAGAACGAACATTATCCCATCAGGATAAAATCCGCCCCGGGCGGGAATCGAACCCGCGGCCTAGCGAAGGTGTATTTTCCTTTGGGGAAACTGACCATTTTTCACTGCTCCAAAGAAACTGAATGGAGCAGTGGTTAATTTTCCGGTGGTCAGTTTCCCGAATGTAAAATACACCTTAGCTAGGCAGTTCACTTTTGTCTCCTATTTCTATATGTATATGCAATCCAATAAATAGAATGTTACCGATGTGCACGAAATTTTAACAAAAGTCGTTTATTTGATAACCGAGAAGACTTGGCTAGCCTCGTTAGTTTGAATGGTAAGGCGCCTGCATGGTAAGCGCTAAGTCGCGGATTCGATTCCCGCACGGGGCGAACTTTATCCCAATCCGTTAAGGTTCTCGAAAAGGCTGGCTTTCTCCTATCCTGTCCTTCTCGTTTCAATTTCGGGAGGATAAAACCTCCGCTGTTACTGTTCCCTCTATCAAACCTCTTCGAAAAAAGAAAAACATACAGGGATGAATTGCACCCACAAGAGGTTTAATTCAATTTGGCCAAGGACCTCTAATGGGTCACAAGTACACAAGCCCTCGACCTTAATTTCCCAATCACAAGGAGGCTCTCCAGTTTAGCCTACTTCAAAACCCGGAAAAAAAACGAAAGAAAAATATTTTTGTGGTGATTTTTAAAGGGAAAAGAGACTTGAAAAAGGCTTTCGATGCTGTTG
>NW_007404153.1:0-738 GCF_000475195.1 Diaphorina citri | reverse complement strand
TTTTTTTTTTTTTTTTTCCTCAGTGTAACTATAGGCTGGCTTCGCTGTCAGTGTGATGGGATATAAAATTGGACTTGGAAATTCGAAGATTCCCTGTAATACTTGCACCCAAGTGTAACTAGGTACCTACATCTGACATCTGGATAATATTATCTAAGGAAACCTCTCACACTTATCTAGCGAGAAATCAGTAGGTACTACAGGAGTGGTTGTTTGTTCTCTAGCCTGTTTTCATCACATGGCGTAGCCTACAATAGCTTTGATTGTAGATTATCATGACTGTTTTTCAGCTGAACTATTATAGGGTACCTATGTATCCATCTATTAGGTACCTACCTACACATGTATCTAGGTATGTAGGTACCTACTTGAATATGTCAGTATGATAGGTATAGGTACCTACACATGTATCTAGGTATTTAGGTACCTACTTGAATATGTCAGTATGATAGGTATAGGTCTCTAGCCTGTTTTCATCACATGGCGTAGCCTACAATAGCTTTGATTGTAGATTATCATGACTGTTTTTCAGCTGAACTATTATAGGTAGGTACCTATCCATCTATTAGGTACCTACCTACACATGTATCTAGGTATGTATGTACCATGTACCTACTTGAATATGTCAGTATGATAGGTATAGGTACCTACATATGTACCTACCTATTAGGTACCTACACATGTATCTAGGTATGTAGGTACCTACTTGAATATGTCAGTATTGTAGGTGTAGGTATA
>NW_007404152.1:0-738 GCF_000475195.1 Diaphorina citri | reverse complement strand
ATAAAAAATATTATTATGTATTGCTGTTATTACGGAGTGAAGGTAAAATTAAATTCAGGGGCACAAGGTAAAAAAAAATGCCATGATAGATGACTTTGAATTTTACAGACAGATGAATGACTGAGGCATTCTCTACCACCTAACCATTAGACACATTACAGTTATAGTACCTATTTTTTGTATCCAAAGAAAAAAAATGCCTCAATAGGGATTGAACCCAAGCCTTCCTGTTTACCAGGTGAGTGCCTTGACCTCTTTATCTCTGGTTCAGCAGATGAATGACTGAGGCATTCTCTACCACCTAACCATTAGACACATTACAGTTATAGTACCTATTTTTTGTATCCAAAGAAAAAAAAATGCCTCAATAGGGATTGAACCCAAGCCTTCCTGTTTACCAGGTGAGTGCCTTGACCTCTTTATCTCTGGTTCAGAAAAAAAAAGCCCTGATAGGCTGTAGACTACCTATCATGGCATTTATTCCTGATAAAATCGAGTCTCTGTGCCTACATGTGCTTTTATCTGGATTAAATCAGGGTTGAAGCTTTATTTTTCTCTCCTAGGAGCTAGCCATTGACTTTGCTATTATTGAACATCGAGTATACGGGGGTCAAATAAGGTTAATGTTTAGCTGACCCCAAAGATTACACAGAGACTGCCCTACTGTCCTATGTATAGACTATAAAGTGGCGGAAAAGTCCTGCAACCCTCGGAAATACAAAGGCTCCAGACACTGAA
>NW_007404151.1:0-738 GCF_000475195.1 Diaphorina citri | reverse complement strand
GTAGAGACGTCGAGAAGTGCTACCCTCCAAGGTAAGTAGAGTTCTAATTTCCTTTCGCAAGTTCCTGTCTTCCCCAAGATCGTTTGCCGTCCTTTGGCGTGATAGTACCTATACCCTATAGTAATACTGAACCATAAACAATCCAAGATGGCGCTCCATTGGAATCGGTTCCGTTTCCGGAAGTTTCCCGAAGTTTCCCGAAAGGAATACGAGTAGGTATACACCTTAGACTGTCTGCTTCAAAGCTTGGAACTTTGAAAGTGTTAGGTCCAATTAGAGACACCCTTCATTAACATAGGTACCACAGAATACCACTCATCAAGAGACGAGAATTATGGCTTCAGTTCGAACGACTAGTTTATTACAGATTTCCTCATTTAAATCACCTGCGAGAGTAAAGTCCATGAATTAATGAGACAATAAAATGGGAAAAGGTCACAGATGACTTGACGTTTGAAGGACGAGAAGTAAAACAAAGAGATGGAAAAGAAAATTCCATCAGATTGCTGATGTTGATCGGGTCACAGGTGACAAGATATTGGACGACCCACGTCCGTGGTGGACTCACAAGCCAGAGGTGCTGGGTTCGAATCCCAGCACTTCCTGGAAATTTTTTACCCAGAAGGTAAGCCTTGGGTAGAAATCTTACGCTCAAATATGTAGTTAGCTTTTGGAGGGTAGAGCGTCTGCCTTGTAAACGTCATGTCGTAGGTTCGATTCCCGCCCGGGACGGATTTT
>NW_007404150.1:0-738 GCF_000475195.1 Diaphorina citri | reverse complement strand
TGGTACTCTGCTAATCCGAGATATTGGTTCTGATATTCACGAATTTACATGACCGAAACGTCTAAGCCTGGGTTTCTGCGTACTAAACTAACACAAGCTACGATATTTCTTTCGCTCAGTACGAATCATTTGCAGTCCTCACGAGGCTGAGTGCACCCCAAACTAAAAGCACAGAGCCGGAAAAACTTCTATTCCACCGGGAATCGAACCTGGGATCTCCGGTGTTGCATGCCGGAGTGTGATACCCCTTCGGGAAAAAATCGTGTCGTGTGTAGTGCGAGCACTCATTTAAATCGAATTGCCTACAGGACATTAAAAAAAATCGGATGAAACTCACGACAAGGACCTCGTGGAAAAGGACCTTTTTTTAATAGGTTTGACAGAGGGAACTGTAACTACTAAGGTGTTATCGTCCCAAAATCGAAGAGAGAAGGAAAACAGGATAGGAGAAAGCCAGCCGTTCCGAGAACGAACATTATCGCATCAGGATAGAATCCGCCCGGGCGGAAATCGAACTCGCAGCCTAGCGCTTTCAAGGCAGACGCGCTACCAACCAAGCAAACTGGTCTGGCAAGGGAACGGAGACCTTAATTCTACTTCTTCACACTCCCGAGCTCCTGACTACTCCTGACTAATATTCTCGCTCCCGAACCTTCCTGAGAAGAATAGTCAGGATATTCTTCGCACCGCGGTACCGAACCGGTTCGGTTCTCAGAGAGCCACCTGCATCTCGCCGTT
>NW_007404149.1:0-738 GCF_000475195.1 Diaphorina citri | reverse complement strand
TATTATGTCCTATTCTTCACCTAACTACAGCTTTCAAGGGACATAGATACTGTTTCTTGTAAATAGCCTCCTCTCTTTTCTCACCCTGAACAAACCATCTCACCCGGTATCCTAAACAATGAAGTCACCCGGACAATAAGCCAGGTAATTACCATACCATCAACGCCTCTCTCAGATGTACTCGCGAGATCTTAACTGCATGCTCAATATCATGCTCATTCTAGTGTGTGGACGTCTTCGCGTGAGGGGGCATTTCAGTAGGTCTTTCAATAAGTTTTATAGGAGTAGGGCTTTATTTAAAAGAGGGGGCATTTCAGTACGTCTTTCTATGTATGAGGTCAGCTACAGACTTTCAGGTAGATCTGAGAGGTACGGCTGATCAGATCCGCCTGTAAGGTCTACCTGATTAGCGATTGAGCACACAAGCTATCAGGTAGATCTGACAGGTACACCTGATCAGGTCCGCCTGTCAGGTCTACTTGATACCTGATGAGCACACATACTATCGGAATAGTAGTAGCCTACTGCTGGAGTAAAGGGACTTTTCAGTCCTATGCGAGCAGTATAAATAAGCACTATTGTTATTATTATTATTATCATTAAGGTATGATGGTTGCCATTCACACTCAGATCGTCTGACAGACCCTTACAGATATTGGGAACGTGGAAAAGGCTTGAGACCTAGGTCTATCAGACCATCCGAGAGACCTTGGTCTCAAGCTTTTTCCGCCACACAAG
>NW_007404148.1:0-738 GCF_000475195.1 Diaphorina citri | reverse complement strand
GATGACTTTGATATCACTGCAACCAGAGGTAGAGGCAAAACAATTCCTTGAAACTGAAAAACAATTGAATTTGATCAAGGTGAAGATGCTGGGATCCCACCTTACCTTTCCAATACATGAAAATAATACTCACGTAGTTATATCAGCAGATTCCTCAGCCAAGTACAATACTAAAGTAGAATTAGTAAATACCTGAGCCAAGTACTATGTACAATACTAGTACTGTACTAGAATAATCACGAGACCATGGAGGAGGAGTGTACAATGCCAAACATATGATTAACAAAATAAGAATGCCTATGTATAGGCATATTGCAATCAACAACACCAGGGCATAACTCAAAGGTATACACAGATTCAGTTGACATACAGGGGGTATAAGGTGACAAGTACTTGATATTAAGGGGGTAAGACACCATCTGACAAGAAGATTAATGTTGACGTAGACAGAGGTACACAAAAAAAACTACATATTGTGCAAGAGTACCTATAGCGTTTTGGTTTTGGTTACAAGTGATATAAGATGATCAGGAACATTAAGCCTATTACTTTTGCACAGAGCCATCGAAATTAAAATTGGGTTAAGTATGTATAGACCCAACATAACAAAAGCCAATAATAAGATCGAAAACCTGAAGAATCACTGTGATGTCTTCATCCATTCTGTAATCAAAACTATTGACCAACTTGCAAGATACACACTGAAACTGAAACTAATTATAAATTCTGAAAAAGATT
>NW_007404146.1:0-738 GCF_000475195.1 Diaphorina citri | reverse complement strand
AGAGAGAAAGAGGGAGATAAGTAATACTTTTAGTGGATGTGCCAAATTTCCAACACAGGATAATACCCAATGTAGAAAAGAGAGAAAGAGGGATAAGTAATACTTTTAGTGGATGTGCCAAATTTCCAACACAGGATGATACCTACCCAATGTAGAAAGGAGAGAAAGAGAGATAAGTAATACTTTTAGTGGATGTGCCAAATTTCCAACACAGGATAATACCCAATGTAGAAAGGAGAGAGAGAGAGATAAGTAATACTTTTAGTGGATGTGCCAATTTTCCAACACAGGATAATACCCAATGTAGAAAGGAGAGAAAGAAAGATAAGTAATACTTTTAGTGGATGTGCCAAATTTCCAACACAGGATAATACCCAATGTAGAAAGGAGAGAAAGAGAGATAAGTAATACTTTTAGTGGATGTGCCAAATTTCCAACACAGGATGATACCTACCCAATGTAGAAAGGAGAGAAAGAGAGATAAGTAATACTTTTAGTGGATGTGCCAAATTTCCAACACAGGATAATACCCAACCAACGTAGAAAGGAGAGAAAGAGAGATAAGTAATACTTTTAGTGGATGTGCCAAATTTTCCAATACTGAATGATGATGGAGAGAGAAAGGAGTTAATATTTAGTTCGTTTATAATTTATATGTTTAGTAAATAGGTATTAATAATTTATTATTTCCTCTTCTTAGTAGTAGATACGTACGTCACATTACCAAATTTCTCAAGA
>NW_007404145.1:0-738 GCF_000475195.1 Diaphorina citri | reverse complement strand
TGGGGAAAAGGTTTAAATACCTACCTACCTACTTACCTATGTATCTGATGCTATGTAACCATCATGTATCTATAGGTACCTTCTTATGTATCTAACTATGGAGATACTTGAAGCTGATTAAACACATGAAACACAAACATGCAGCTTTCCAGCACACACGCACAAGCACTCATGGAAAAGTCAGAATATACAGGGTGTTCGAAAAAATATCAAGCCAATCCTAAGTTAGCTTGGAGGGTGTCTGCCTTGTAAGCACTAAGTTCCGGGTTCGACTCCAGCCTGGGGCGAACTTTATCCTAAACAGATAGAGTTCGTTCTTGGAACGGCTGGCTTTCTGCTATCCCGTTCTTCTTCTCTCTTCGATTTCGGGACGATAAGACCTTAGCAGTGGAGAGATCAATCAAATCTCTCTCGAAGAAGAAGAAGAAGAGGAAGAAGAAGAAGAAGAAGAAGAAGAAGAAGAAGAAGAAAAAGATGAAGATGAAGAAGAGGAAGAGGAAGAAGAAGAAGATGATGAAGAAACAAGAAAACTCAAGAGAGAGAAATTATTATCGTAAAAAGAAGAAGAAAAATAGTACGTACCTAAATATTATCTTACATCATTAGGGTAGGTAACTTCTTTTGAAACTCCCTGTATATTATGAGTACGTACAGCACAAGTATTACATTAGAAACAGAGAGTGAGTGAAAGCGAGATAAACAGAGAGAGATAAAGAGAGAGAAAGAGAAGGAGCGAAA
>NW_007404144.1:0-739 GCF_000475195.1 Diaphorina citri | reverse complement strand
CGCGTTCACATTAGACTCAGCCAGCACTGTTACATCCTGTAGTTTCGAAGCGTCTGCTCCGCTCTGTATTTGATCCTTCAAGATTTTGATCTTCTCTTTGAGTTTATCGTTTTCTATCTTCAACTGATCTAGAGTGGACGCTGAGCTGGTAGATTCTGTCTCGTGAGGGCCGAGTTTGAGACGGAGTACCTTGGTTTCTCGGATGTCGAAATCACCTGGATGAGTAAAATTAAAATAGTATAATTAATATAAAACTAAAATCACTATCGAGAAACAATTATTTAATTAAGAATCTTCGAGAAATAAAATTAAAAAGAAAACGCAGATTCGAATTTGAACAAAAGAAAATATTTGGTGAGCTTTCGAAAACACTCAGATTCTCATCATCAGAACAAAAATCGCGAGAGGTGTTTACTCTACGAGCACTGGAGTTGAGGTGCTATATTATTATTAGTCTTATATTATAAGAACAAGATCCATTCACAGTTCACAGTTCATAGTTCCACACTGATCGCTCTATCTCAAGAACCACAACACCTAGAAAGCTGAAATTTGGTAGGAATATTCCTTTTATGGTCTAGGTGTGCAATAAGAAAGGATTTTTGCGAAAATCTAAACCGATCCTGAGATATGATCAATTTTTGATCGCTAAAATCTCCACAAGAAATACACAGAGTGCAGAGACTGCGGGAGAGAAATGTTCCGCTCTCGACCAACATTTTGAGTTTCGTTTATGTTT
>NW_007404143.1:0-739 GCF_000475195.1 Diaphorina citri | reverse complement strand
CTAACTCTGGAGGACCAATCAGATTGCCTTCCTCCAGAATGGTCGCTCCTTTCCTTATGTCGATACCTGGAATTAGGTCGAGAACAGAAAGAGTTAGGGCTAAAGGTAACTATGTATTTGTAGAATGATGACCTAATAAATATAATGAGGAAAAATAAATATCAACAAAAAATAAGATAAGAAAATTACTATTTACAATCTTACTAACAATACTACTGTGGGATGATAAACAGGGAGAACACCTAACCCTAACCAGGCTTAGCACTTAATTTTTCAAATGGTTCAATCTGCTTTGAAAGACAGAGAAGCTCTAGTTAAGCTAACTGGCACATTTCAAAAGTTCCACTCTGTTTCGAAAGAATAAGCAGAAGTCTTTATAAGGGCAGGAGAGGGATGTGAAGATCCTGCTAATGCTTTCAGCGCTGGGAGTACAAACAGATGACATGTAACCATAGCACTCACAGGGTTGCCGGGGAGACAGAATATCAACTTGTTGCCAAGTGTTGCAAATGTTGTGGGTTTGCCGGGTTTCATATTGACACGGCCAATAGTCCCCCAGTCCCCAGGTACTATAGGACCTGAATACTCAATACTACTATAATGTGTGATAACGTACAGACATAGGTTTGGAATGTTCCCTCTTCTGTACTATTGGAATTGCTGTCGGAGTAGCAGGATAGACATCAATGTAAACAAGCATTTTGAATGAATGGCCTTTAGTTTAGACTGTAGAGTCTAC
>NW_007404142.1:0-739 GCF_000475195.1 Diaphorina citri | reverse complement strand
TTTAGTATTATTAGCACCCCCTCCCCCCCCAGTATTATTGTAAATTGTGTAAAAAGTTTGTCAAATATCACAATAAAATATTGAATTGAATTGAATTGAATTCTCCCTCTTCTTCCTTCTCCTCCCCCTCATTCTTCTTCTTCTCCTCTCCCTCTCTCTCTCCTTCTCTTCCTCCTCTTCTTCTCCCCCCTCCTCCTCATCCTTTTTCTTCCTCTACCTTCTTTCCTTTCTCCTCCTCCTCCTCTTCCTTCTAATCCCCATCTCCTTCTAGTCCTCCCTCCTCCTTCTTCTCCCCCTCCTCCTTCTTCGCCCCCTCCTCCTTCTTCTCCTCCTCTTCATCCCCTCCTCCTCATACAAGTTGATGAGTGCCCTCCCCCCCACTCCCAAACTCTCTTGTACCTACATACATCATGCCTAATCCTTGGTGTGTCGTACATACTTAAACCTACATCATGTTATGATTTATGTTGTGTTTGAAAGCTTTGTGCTAAGTAATTATGAACTGCTCTCTACTATTGAACATGACTTGCTTGCAGTCGTTCCCAAACTTCTTGAATCCCTCCCCCCCCAAAAAAAGCGAAAACAAACATACCTACATAATTTTTAGGACAAAAAAAGAAGCTTTTTTTCGAAGTACCTACATAAGTAGGTATGCTATTACTACATAAATATGCTACCTACTTTTTTTTACTTTCCTTGTTTCACTTTCTCTCTGACCATTTTTCTCTCTGAAGAATCT
>NW_007404141.1:0-739 GCF_000475195.1 Diaphorina citri | reverse complement strand
TTTGGATTTTTCCCAACTTTTTACATAGGAATCGACCATTTATTTATAATTTTTACCCATTTGCAACTCCTCCATTTTATTCCACTCATAATTTCCCAATGATCGATCTAACTGCCTGTAACTATGTATCCCTACATACAGGGTGTTCAAAATCCGTTTGTCCCTTATGATGGCAACCTGTAAAATCCTTCTTCCTCCTCCAGGAGAACCCTGTCACTTAAATGAAAAAAAAAGTTGTCCGCCTAACTAAAGGAGGTCTTATCCTCCGAAATCTCCTGCTGCAAATATAACAAAAAGCTATGGGGGTACGAAGAGGATGCAACCTGCGGATGCGGCAGTGAGCTGACGCATGAACATCTCCTGGTATGCGGCCAAATGGAGACGACATGCACTCACGCAGATCTCCTTGCGGCAAACGAGAGGGCAATTTACGTCTCAAATTACTGGGGAAGAAAGATTTGATGAGAAAGAAGAGGACACGGAAAGAAGAAGAAGATCCTCCGAAATCCAGGAGATAAAAGATAAATAAGAATGATTATTATTTTTTTTTATTTAACTTCCTTATTCAAGAGATTTGATGGAGGGAACTGCAACTGCTAGGGTATTATCATTCCGAAATTGAAGAGAGAAGGATGACAGGGTAGGAGAAAGCCAGCCTTCCGAGGACGAACCTTCTCTGTTTACGATAAAGTTTGCCCTGGGCGGAAATCGAAACCGTGACCTAGGGCTTACAAGGCAG
>NW_007404140.1:0-739 GCF_000475195.1 Diaphorina citri | reverse complement strand
GTAGGTGTATTAGTTTCTATAGACCTCCTATTTTGTGTGGGTAGTCATTTTCATTTCAACTTATGTATTAAGAAGATATAGGCATTCGAAAATAAATAGGGTTACATATTTAATTTGACTTATGTTATTAGATATTTAGGTAGGTAAGTAAGATTTCGTACATATGAGTTAGTGTTGGTCTGAATCATGACCATCAAGTAAGTAGGTGTATTAGTTTCTATAGACCTCCTATTTTGTGTGGGTAGTCATTTTCATTTCAACTTATGTATTAAGAAGATAGGCATTCGAAAATAAATAGGGTTACATATTTAATTTGACTTATGTTAGTAGATATTTAGGTAAGTAAGATTTCGTACATATGAGTTAGTGTTGGTCTGAATCATGACTTATGAGAGAGAGAGAGAGAGAATATTTAAATAAATATTACCTCTCTTTCTCTCTCTCTCTCTCTCTCTCTCTTCTACTTATAATAATTTTACGAACTGCAGACTATCTGTCTGGTAGAAACACCCAGTATATCAGCTGATATTGATAATGATGACGTCACGCAATATATTTTATCATAATAAAAGTTCTCCATGGTCCGGCGGTTTTCTATTCAGTTTTCATTCACTAGTGATGACGTCATAGTTTGGTATAAGATGCGGGTAGGTAAGTATATCAGGAAAGTTATTGGTGCTTGGGATTGGGGTACGTATGTAGGTAGGTACCTACTCTTTTTTTTTTTTTTTTACCTAGG
>NW_007404139.1:0-739 GCF_000475195.1 Diaphorina citri | reverse complement strand
AAGGAGTGAAATAATATGTTGTTATTATTTAAATCATGTTTCACCATCTTTTTTACTTCCATTACTCATTGGGAAATCTAATGTAGGTAGGGTCAACTTGGAATAGGTCCAGTTTTTCGAAACCTGGAAATTATTTAATTGAATTATTGCTTTTTACTGTACCAATTTTGTCTTTATGTGCATTCCATTCCAGTTGTGAAATTTAGCTTGCTTATGTCTATTTCTTAAAAAAAAAAAAAAAAAAAAAATTCAAGGTCAAAGATCATTTGCCTTGTTTTTTTTTTTTTTTAAAAAAAAAAAAAAAAAAAAAAAAAAAAAAAACAAATCTAACAATAATTCAAGTTCAAAGATTCGTTTTGGGGTCCCCTAAGTCGAAAAGAAGGAGATTTAATTTACACAATAGTCTGTACTTACCTAGATACCTACGTATCTCATAACCAGTCAGTCTTTAATGTTTCCTAATACCTACGTAAGTAAAATTACATATAATTAGGTATTTATGTGTGGGTCCGCCAATCATTAATCCCCATACCAAATGAGGGGCACTCCCAAAAACAACTCCTCGATTTCCACAGCTTTATAGCTTTACCCACGTCCCGTATGACATTATGATTTGATTTGAACGCTCTTAAGTAAAAAGGGCCGGTCCTTTTCGAGTAAAATGGGTTTTCTTTGGGGGATGTTGTCAGGAATCATTTCCAAAAAAAAAAAAAAATCATTTTGTTATCTCCATTATCCA
>NW_007404138.1:0-739 GCF_000475195.1 Diaphorina citri | reverse complement strand
ATAATTAGTCTTGTGTATAATTGGATGCTACGGGGCCTTATGCATGATGGTAGTGTGTTCTTGCTGATTGTCAAATTAGTATACTGATCAGTAGAGTAGTTGAGTAAACGAAGACATTGGAAAGATCAACTAAAATACTAAATGGTCAATGATGGAAAGGTGCTGCTATCATCAAAGACTGGCTTGCAAAACCATTGGTCTAGTTCACTCTGACATCTGCGATAATTCTTTTTTCGGCAGGCGAAGTAAATTGATCCGACCATGTGAAAATTTCTACGTTTTAAGAGCCTAATCGGTTATGCGGGTTATGCCGCAAAAATCATCATTTATGCTCTATGCTCATCCATTTCATTTCTCGAATAAATCGTTGACGATATCTATCTTTATTGTTTCAACGTGCTGTTGGAATCCTCTTAATATTATCTACTAAATCATTACTGAACAATTGCCTCGTCCCTATTTAACTAGTTATAGTCACCTAATTATGTTATGTTTTGACGTTACCGAATTACATCAGTTCGGGTGAATTTGAATATTTTAAATACTCAACTCGTGGTCGTTGCTTCATTAGTTGTGAAATGATGTTCTAGTCAACAAATATCCAACAGTTGGTAGTCCGCAGTTGTTGTATGTTGTAGTTCTTCGAACACAATCTACACGCGTCTTAATTTAATAGAGCGCTCCAATTTCATTCCAACAACTTTCAGGAAAAGATAAGGCTTCGCTTTTTTTTTCAACT
>NW_007404137.1:0-739 GCF_000475195.1 Diaphorina citri | reverse complement strand
TATACACTCCACATATTATACACCAAGGTGTCATAAACCAGGGGGGGAGGGAGCAAACACTTTGAGATTTTTTTCCCCATTAATTAAGTTTTTATTCCCTTATTTTTTCTCCCTTTTTCCCTCGGTATTAGGGTACATATTTGGTAAGTAGGTATGCGAGATTGGAGACGTTATTAGTACGAGAAAAAAGTAAAAGCTTTTGGATAAAGTTCTTTATGTTACCTTTTATTCTACATATTACATATTCTACACACCTAGATATATGGCCTCTGTTGTCACAGTTCCTGGTTCCTCTCAAAATAAAATACCTAAATAAATCTTGTTTTCTTATGTTTCAGGTAAGAGATTGTTGACTTACTGTTCAGTATTCTAAACATCCGCACTATGTACATACCAGTTAATTCGGTAATAATTAAGCACCTACAACCTACGTAAGTAATTTATCCATTTATTGACAATAATTTATTTAAAAATTCACTTCAAAATTCATATATACGAAAGAATCATATTTGTATGAAGCTATGTCGACATTTGGTTTAGAACTTATTCAAAACTTGGCAGCCAATCAAAATGGTTCAAATGCTAATAAAATCACGGTTAAAATAGGGAAAAGTTTAAGAAAAATATCGTAGATTTTCCACCCACAAAAATCATTCTACATAGAAATTAGCTCCTCTTCAAGAAGGAAAAAAGAAGAGCAATTTGAAGATGAAGAAGAAGAAAAAAAAAAAAAAAAAAA
>NW_007404136.1:0-739 GCF_000475195.1 Diaphorina citri | reverse complement strand
CCCTCTCCCTCCCTCCTATAAAGGAATGGCATGTAATCAAATTAAATAAAAATTGTCCTCTTTTGCTGTTAATGATGGATATTATATTGATACCAAAATTTTGATGTAACTCATGTTGGTTTACCCTGGATTTTACATTTGTCAAAGTATAGTATTTCCCCCCTTAATGGCTGTTCTAGAATTTGAGTTTCTAGCTTCTAGAAGACTGTTTTTCTCTGAATCTTCTTATGTAAAGATTAAAGATGAAAGACACTCTTTTCTGGAATTTCAACTGGGATCATATTCTTCGAAGCAGTGCGGACTCTGTAATCCAGCATACTCAGAAAAGAACACTGAAACATTTGCTTATGATTGCCATTTCCGTATCGCCTGGTTTTTGCTTCACGAGAAGTTCAAGGTCTAATTTCTCAATTTTTTTGTGTGGTAAAGCAGAGCTTTTTCACAATTTTAGTGTATATCACAACATTACTATGTGCCTCCTTTGCAATCAATTTCCATATTTCAATAATCTTTTTACACTGATGGTAATGCTACCACTGGTCGCTACTCGATTAAAGTAGCTACTCAGTTGTCCTCACGAGGCTGAATGCACCCCGAAGCACAGAGCCGAAAAAAACCTCGGCCCCGCCGGGAATCGAACCCGGACCTCCTGCGTGCTAGTCTAGTGTGATACCCACTCGGCCACGGAGGCTACTCAAGGTCTAATTTCTAATGTCTCCAAGTACAACGCGCTTCGTGT
>NW_007404135.1:0-739 GCF_000475195.1 Diaphorina citri | reverse complement strand
TTCAACTCAGCTATATCTCCTCCCCACACATTCTCCTCCTCCTCCATCTGGAATTACAAATTTTATCTAAACCGAAATATACCCCCGAACTTTTTAGATCACTGAGGTTAACTACCGTCAGAGTATTAGGTGACCTTCTATGCACTCACCTAGTGCGGTTAGATATTCCATGATATTTTCTTCTACCACAAAAGCCGACAAACTTTCACTCCGGATTTTATGCAAATTCGAAGGTACCATACGTAAAGAGTAGGGGAGCTATAGACAGGAAAAGGTAGGAATACTATAAAGTGTATGAGGTACTCGCATAATGAAAAGTTTGCAGAGTTTATCATATTTTCAGCACCTATAAATTATAATGGCCTACCCCAAAGCTGAAACAAAAGAGTTTAATAACAGCTCCACTCACCAAAGGACAGGTCCTAAAAATCTGGTGTGAACATCACACGACTTTCCTTATCCTATTGAATGATGCTTATTTGAGTGTTCTTTTACCCTGACTTTTACAATATCTCTAACCGTTTTGTCGCTATAACTGAAAACCGCCAAAAAACGGTCGAAATGTCGAAATCTGTCCAAAAGCGGTCAAAATACCGCCAAGCGCAGCAACCATCTCAACAAAACGTTTTGTGTTGCATCCTTATCACATTTGTGAACTACCTACCAAATTTCAAGTCTCTAGCTTATACCGTTCCCGAGATATTGTTAAATTACACCGAAAACCGCCAAAAAGCGGTAA
>NW_007404134.1:0-739 GCF_000475195.1 Diaphorina citri | reverse complement strand
TTTTTTTTTAAATCATATTTTTTGATGATAGTGTTCACACATTAGTTGCCATGTCTTTCTTTTTTGCCTAATAACCTTGCACTTTCATGATGTGGGCCACAATATTCTGTTTCATTTGCCTCAGGACACCAATCTTCAAATTTTGAACTGGCAATCAAGGTTGATTTGTCAGATAACTTTCAGGTTTTGTATTACTTTAGGGTATTTGAACTCTGGCCCCCCATATTTGTTGATATGTGAAGTTATTGGCAATTAGCAAATTGGATACTTGTAGGTAGGTAGGTACTGATTTCGTTTGAGACTTTTAGCAAAGAAGTTGGGTAGGTTTTCATGATACGCAATTAGCAAATTGGATACTTGTAGGTAGGTAGGTACTGATTTCGTTTGAGACTTTTAGCAAAGAAGTTGGGTAGGTTTTCATGATAGATATATATCAATTATTGCAAGTTTATGATTGGTTATGTTCAGCATATTACCTGGTATGAGATCATGATATGTTAAGGTCATAATCATAAATGTCTGTTGTATGTCCTCTAGACCTCTACCTTCTATTGTACGCTTCTAGAGAGTTTTATGTAAAGGGACTGTTTAGTGTCGTCCTGGCAGTATAGGTATATGAGATAATACCTCATTGAGCTTTATTCTACCTTCTGTTGTATATCCTCTACCTTCTGTTGTATGCCCTCTACGTTCTGTTGTATGCCCTCTACGTTCTGTTGTATGCCCTCTACCTTCTGTT
>NW_007404133.1:0-739 GCF_000475195.1 Diaphorina citri | reverse complement strand
ATCCAAAGTTTCAGCCATTGGTCCGTGTGTGTGTCTGTCCGTCTGTAAACAAAATATCTCGAGAACGGTAAGAGCTAGTTTAACGTTAGTCTCCAGACCGACCTGACCGACCTATATCTGTTAGACTGCCAGACAATCGGAACGTGTGTGGCGAGAAAGCCTGAGACGCCTGAACCTTTTTTCCGACACATCACACATTCTGACGGTCTGCGGTCTGTCAATGGGTTTGAGCGCGAGTAGGCGACATTAAGCGCTAGGTTAGTGTCGCCAAACAGATAAGGTTTGTTCTCGGAACGGCTGGCTTTCAACTTTCTCCTTTTCCCTCCTCCTCTCTACGACTTCCGGGCTCTAACACCCATATTAAAACTTTGGTTAACCCTTTTCTGTTAACTTTCAATTCTCTGTATAAAAGTCGATAGTATACAATGTAAAACGGTCCTTAGAGCTCCAACAGGTTAATATACCTCTAGGCTTGATATTTTTTGCTTGCAGAATCAACTCATAATCTAGATCTTTATGTGAATTGTAACAAGAGGGGAATTTGGTTTGTCCATGGTCAAGGTTAGGAACCAAGTACATTACTATGTATCTTTATATCTATATTATCAGATATAATATAGGTTTTATAGGTATCTTTTGTATCTAGCTAGGTACTTATACTCCTACGACCATACACCTATTTGGCTATAGTCAACAACACTTCTATGTATTGTAACGTGGTACCTCCCTGTATACACGT
>NW_007404132.1:0-739 GCF_000475195.1 Diaphorina citri | reverse complement strand
GAGAGAGAGAGAGAGAGAGGTGGAAGAGGGAGAGAAAGATAAAGAAGAGAGAATAAAAGAGCGAGAGAGAGTAAGAAAGAGAAAGAGGAATATGTGAGAAAGGAAGAGAGAAAATAAGAAAGAGAGAGAGAGGGAGGGAAAAGAGGAGGGAGAGTGATATAAAGGAGGTTGGTGGTTTCGCTCTAATGAAGATGAAATACCGTGGTAATGAAGGAGGGACTTACCTCCAAGGAATGAGAGAGAGAGAGAGAGACAGAGAACGAAAGAGTGAAAAAAAGAGAAGAAGAAGGGAAGTTAATAAGTAGAGATGAGAGAGGGAGAGAGAGAATGAAAGAGAGAGAAATAATCAAAGAGAGAGATGGAGAGAAACACAGAACGAAAAAAGGGAAATAGCGAGGGAAGGAAGGGGAGGTAAGAAGGAGAGAGAACTAAAGAGAGAGAAAGGAAGATCCCTCACCAAAACACAGGAAAAGAAAGGGAGAGAGAGAACCAAAGAGAGAAAGGGAGAGAGAGAAAGAAGAAAGAGGTGGGAGTGACAGAGATAACAAATCTGAAAGAACGGGAATTTTCAAAGAGAAAGATGGAGATACAGTAAAGAGAGAAGGAGACAAAGAATAGAAATAATTTAGATACTATAAGAACGAGAGAGAGAGAGAGATAGGAAGGAGGGAGGGAGAAAAATAAAAGGAGAGAGAGAGAGCAGTATGATTGATGATCTTCCATATCAAGGTGTATCTAG
>NW_007404131.1:0-739 GCF_000475195.1 Diaphorina citri | reverse complement strand
TGAGTCGATGTAAAAGTGAAATGAGCACAGTAAATAATGGAGCTTTAAAATTATCAAGTAAGTAATTATAAAGTTGGAAACTTAGTATGTTAGTTTGCTATATACTATCCAAGTTTTCACCACACACACCAGCATCTGCACATCCGTTTTCAAATACTTGTAAGCAGTTCAGATAGGATTAATCCGGGTTTTATAAATACATACAAACGAATAAAATGAACATTAATTGTTAATCAAACATATCAAACATATCTTAAAGCTAGGTTCATTTCAAATTCAATTACATGTTCGGATATCTATTAGCTTAGCTTATATCAGTTTAAAATTACATTTTTATCGTATTCTATTTTAAAATTTTGTCCTACCTACCATTTTTAAGATACCTACCATTTTTAAGATACCTACAATTTTTAAGATAGGTACCTACCATTTTTAAGATACCTACCATTTTTAGGATACTCAGTGCAATAGTCCTAAACTAAAATGGACGAGGCACATCAGGGATCAGGAAGAGACCGCCTTAACATAATAATAGGATACCTACCATTTTTAAGATACCTACCATTTTTGGTGAAATTTACAATAAATACATTTACCAGTTGGGCAGTCCGTCAATAATATTGTTTCTTTCTCAAACTTGAGTGTTATTCAGTTATTCTGCTCTCTTCTTTTTTATTATATTATTTTTCTTTTATTCTCTACTTTATAATTATTACGTTTTCGAGGGATTTTCCTTTAA
>NW_007404130.1:0-739 GCF_000475195.1 Diaphorina citri | reverse complement strand
ATAAGTACCTAAAATATGTGTGTACTGTGTAGTTATTCATTAAAATAATTTCTTGCCAAAGAAAACAAATTCGAAAAAGGCAAGCAGACAGAATATCCCATAAAATTCTTACCCTTGGAAAGGGCTTGCCTCTCGTGCCAATAAAAACATTGGTGTACTCAATGGCGACCTTCTGGGTTGTCTATCATATTGTTCTAAAATGAAGTTTGTTCCCCGTTTTGTATTATATATATGTAAAAAAAGATGGTATTATTGCTAAAGCATAGAATTTGTAAGTACCTACTACCTATAACCTACAGTCTACACAGTTGCATCAAATACATTTTGCATCCAAAGCCAAATTATGAAATAAAATTGCTATGAACTCCCATAGGAAATAATACTTATTTATATTTTGAGAACATGGTCATTTCCTACTCTTTTCTATTGAAATTTGAAAACCAATTCTTTCATAGGAAAACCAACTTGAAATTTCCTATAGGTACCACAAAATTTCATTTTAGTATTGATATTCAAAAAATCCAAGTTTTTCATAATTTGGCCTCTGACGTCTTGTCCTATCAACGCAGCATATAAACAAAAGATAGGGTACTCAGCCAAAAAGCTGCCGAATTTGGAACAATCTAGCGACAGCGGCCAAGTTGACATTAAGAAGTTAAAATGTTTACAATAGCCACTTGTGAATACCCGAATGCGTCTAATTACAACAGCAAACACACAGGAGCTTCACAAATTCAAC
>NW_007404129.1:0-739 GCF_000475195.1 Diaphorina citri | reverse complement strand
GACAGGATAGGAGAAAGCCAGCCGTTCCGAGAACGAATATTATCCCATCAGGATAAAATCCGCCCCGGGCGGGAATCGCCCCCGCGGCCTAGCGCTTACAAGGCAGACGCACTACCAACTAAGCTAACTAGGCTGGCCAATCAGAATGATTAGTAGGTAATCTAGAAGGTGGATAAAATCAACAATACCTACTTGAATAAATAATTAATCTAGGAAATGGTACCGAAAAGTTCATCAAGTTCATTTTAGTAGTGAAAGTGCAGAGGTTATGTAGAGGTAGGTAACCATCCAGAAGACACCGCTAGCCCGTTCAGTCCTGAGGTGTCTTTTTTACTAGGCAAGAAAAAAAAAGAAGAAGAAGAAGGAGATGATTAATCGACCGAATCTCTGGGAAATCCTTCACAAAGGTGAAGATGTGCAACTTTTCCAACAGTCTAAATCAGGGGAAGTAACCCAATATTAGAAATAACACAGGATATCAGAAAGCCAGCCGTTCCGAGAACGAACTATATCTGTGTAGAATAAAATCCGAACAACAAGAGATTGTTAAAGATAAATCAATTGAACAATTCAACAATAATATGAAAATAAATATAGGACTGCAAGCTTGAAGTAATTGTTGAAGTGAGGTTTGCTAAATAATAAAATTGTTGTCAGTAGTTAGGTATATATATACTAGTAAATCTGTTCTAGAACAGGTAACATCGTAACTTCAACTGTTTTCTTGATTTAGGTTCCT
>NW_007404128.1:0-739 GCF_000475195.1 Diaphorina citri | reverse complement strand
CAATTGAGCTCGATCAATTATTAGGATCGTTTGAATGAAATTGTCTGGGGTATAGCTATAGGTACATAAATTATAGTCGTGAGTCAATCAAGCCCGGTACAGATGCTCTGAGGTGCCGTCTAACTTGGCTTTCCATCCTGGCCTTTCAACGGGTGGTCTTTTCCAACCTTGGGCCAGGTACACCTGGTCAGGTCTACTTGATAGTGTGCTCATTAGATATCAGGTAGACCTGACAGGCGGACCTTTTCAGCCGTACTTGTCAGGTCTACCTGATGCTGTGTGTGCTCATTAGATATCAGGTACACCTGACAGGCGGATCTGATCAGGTGTACCCGTCAGATCCACTTGTGATAGTGAGTGACTGACCTTGGTCTTCTGACAGATCGTTGGGTATATACGTCACTTCGTCTGTCCGAATTTCACTCGTATAGATCGGAAATTTTTGCGCAAATGTCGCGTACACACAGAACGACACGTCTCCAAACCTGGTATTGCATGTCGATTCGATTTTGCGCACATTTCAAGTCTAAACGGGTGAAATTGCGTGTGCACGCGCTAGTTGCGCAAATTTCAAGTCTAAAATTGCGCAACTATCGTTTTCACTCCCATCGTCTGTCGAAAGACCTGATTGTGATTGGAGGACCAAGTTAGGAGACATATTATAGCTTGTGGACCGGGCTTCAGACAGACAGGAAGGAAGAGAAGGGGGGATGGATGGGTCAATAATAGACTAGGGGGG
>NW_007404127.1:0-739 GCF_000475195.1 Diaphorina citri | reverse complement strand
CCTATCCTGTCTTCTCCTTCCGCTTTCGAAACGACAAGACCTGGCAGTCAAAGTTATCTATATCGATGGAAAAAAAAATGTTAAAATGTTTCCGAAATAAGTATGGGGATTTTGGAGAAGGTAAAATATTTGTTGTCCCACCCTACTTGGAGTAGACCGAAATCAATTGACTGTAATACCTATTCGTCTCTTAATTTGGGTACATTAATACATTTTACGATAGCAGGACGAAACTTTCGGACATCAGAGAAAGGTATTAATGTGCCCCTTACAGTCATAAAATACGGGCATCTACAAATTAAATTCTCTTTCCGTCACAAAAAAGCGTCCCCAATGATTTTAATTCCCGAAATTGGAGGGAATTAATACCGCTTCAAGGGCCGTATTTAGTTGATTTTTTTTTTTTCTGCTCGATCCTAAAGACTCAAAAATAGGTACTCGGGCCTGATTCAAATTTCCAAGCTCAGATTCGATGGGGCTCTACTCCATCCAAAATTTTTGGCCCAGGGCCAAAAATTTTGTTGTGAACAAGCCCTTTGCCCTTTGCTTTACCACAAATAATTGGGTACATTAATACATTTTACGATAGCAGGACGAAACTTTCGGACATCAGAGAAAGGTATTAATGTGCCCCTTACAGTCATAAAATGCGGGCATCTATTACAAATTAAATTCTCTTTCCGTCACAAAAAAGCGTCCCCAATGATTTTAATTCCCGAAATTGGAGGGAATTAATACC
>NW_007404126.1:0-739 GCF_000475195.1 Diaphorina citri | reverse complement strand
GCCGAGTCTCGAACCCGTAACTCCTTAACTGTAAGTCGGACAGTCTTGAAAGTTGCACCAATCGATTCCTCGTCAAAAGTTTCATTAGACAGGTTACTTAGTGGATTTCAAGTCTCTACTAGCTCTTACCGTTCTCGAGATAGGTATTTGAGAAAAAAGAATAAAGGAAGGACGGACTAAAAAGTGAGAAAAAAAAGGTAAAAGATAAAAAAGGTAGGTAAAAAGGTGAAATTCAAGTCTCTACTAGCTCTTACCGTTCTCGAGATAGGTATTTGAGAAAAAAGAATAAAGGAAGGACGGACTAAAAAGTGAGAAAAAAAGGTAAAAGATAAAAAAGGTAGGTAAAAAGGTGAAAAGGGAGAGTGGTAGAAGGTGCGTTGTAGAGCACCTTAACCACTCGGCCACTTTGCCAGATGCAAGCAGAGGGAGAAATAGTGTTATTAATACATATAGCGCCACATGCTTTTTAGTCCGTCCTTCCTTTATTATTACAATATGTAGTAATAAAAAGGTATAAGGGACGGACTATTGTATTCGCTTCGGTGTCTGTCACTCTGTCGGTCGGTCGGTCTGTCTGTCTGTCCCCATAGAAGGACTTATCCAAACCTGGTCGACCTATATATCAAATTAAAAGTCTTTTTACCATAAAGCCAAAAAACCAAAAAAAAAAACTGGTTTTTGGGGGATTTTTTCCACATTTTCTCACACAAATGAGCTCTGATCTCGAAATTTGTCGCGA
>NW_007404125.1:0-739 GCF_000475195.1 Diaphorina citri | reverse complement strand
CTACCTAGATCTCTAGATTATTTATCCTGTCAGGATGAGACTGAAAAGTCCAGTCCAGGGCCCGGCGCATACGTTATGACTGCTCAGGCCTAACAGTACAGACCTGTTCTCCTCATTTTCCTTCCTGAACAAAAGAAACTGGATTTAGTGGAAACCTGGATATAAGAGAGAAAAAAAGGGTGGTCCCCTGGATTCTCTTATATCCAGGTTCGACTGTATAGGGAAGAATTTTACAATATTGTCAAGAGCCTAATCTGAATTCCTGACTTGGAAATTTGCGTTCTGGGCTCACTAATGCGTTCTTGTTTCTAGGGTAGTCAAATCATAATGGCAATCCCTAAAACACGGTGGTTACCTCTTGCCCAAAATAAATGAGATATTTTCGATTGTGTCGAAAAAGTGTGTCAAATTTGGTCTACATCGGACGAACCATTCGAGAGTTATCATCTTGCGAAACAAACAGACACAATTAGATATGTCACAGACATTCAACTGTGAATACCTACGAAATCTTCTTCATTAATTAAAATAAATGCCTTATGAATACTCGTACAATACGTACCTGAAGAGTAAAAGTTATTTTCATATTTAGATACTTAAAATGAACCTTCACAAAGTTACTGAGTCTACCATCAATATGTTAATACGTACCCCCACAAAAACAAATGTGAAAAAAAAGGCCAAGTTCCTATCCAAAAATGTCGGCCTATAAAAGTGGTGATATCAGAAAATTAAGGCC
>NW_007404124.1:0-739 GCF_000475195.1 Diaphorina citri | reverse complement strand
TGCAATGAGTGGGATGGTGGTATTTTTATTCGCAATTGAAGTCAGCGCACTCATGGAATCACAAACAATTAGCGTGTTCATTTAAAATAAACAATTTTAGGAGGGAAAACTTGTAATACCTATTAAAAACGATAATAAGGCCCGGGCATAAAAAAAGGGGGAAAAAAGTTGCCTTCAAGAACACAGGGGCTTATTCCACAAAGTACTTTGCACTCTCGCGCTCTCACAATGGACAGGAAAATATCGCACAGTTTTCAATATTTTCCGTCATCCTAGAGTTAGCTTGGTAAATAGCGCGTCTACGAAAGTATACAAGCCTGTTCCCTGCACTTCTCGATGTCGTGAGATTCATCCGATTTTTTTCCGAATATCCTGACAATCCTGGACCTGTAGGCAAATGCAATTTAAATTTAATGAGAGAGTGTTCTCACTACACACGACACGATTTTTTCCGAACGACAAGTAAGAATGGATTCTACCCTGTAAGCGTCAGGTAGTCGGTTCGATTCCCGCTCAGGGCGGATTTTATCCTAAACAGATAGGGTTCGCTCTCGGAACGGCTGGCTTCCTCCTATCCTGTCTTCCTTCTCTCTTTGCTTTCACAATGACGACAAAGCAGTTACAGTGTATTCCTTCTATTAAACCTGTTACGGCGCAAACGACATCAGTTAAAGCGCCTAACCGGAAAAAAAAACCTGTTAAAAAGAAAGTCAATATTTTCCGTGCTTAGAGTAGGTAA
>NW_007404123.1:0-739 GCF_000475195.1 Diaphorina citri | reverse complement strand
ATTTGGATTTTCCCCAACTTTTTACATAGGAATCGACCATTTATTTATAATTTTTACCCATTTGCAACTGCTCCATTTATGACTTATTTCCTTTTTTGCCACAGGGAAATAATTTAATTGCTTTCAATGGGTGTAGGGGCATGGAGGGTGTAGAGAGTTTAGGTAGTATAGTGAAAGAGGGAGGGTAATAGAGGGCAGTTTATACGGTGGAGTGCAGGTAAAATGCAGCACCGTTTTGACCGTTTTATGAACGGTTGAGGAGAGATAGAGAATCTAGAGTACAGGGTGGACCATTGAACTGTGACTTTGTGAATCACATTTCAAACTTTCTCCTTCCTTCGAACCAAAGGTTCGTCTTCCTTCCTTTCTCCACAAACCTTATTCTTTTATTCTTATGGTGACCTACGTAAACCCCGGGTTCACAGGTTCATATTATATGTACATATGTATTGTTGAACCCTGAGTTTACTCGGAGCGGAGTGCCCGAGCATCAGCATATTCAGACGTCTACACTTTGTAGAAATGTAGACATTTAGATCCGGGCCTAAGATTATTCTAGGGCATTGAAGGAACCTACTATGGCCGGGTACAATCATAAACTTTGGCTGTGGAGCACATTCACCAAAGTTTAGAAACCCACAGTAATGGGTTATCCAATAAAAGTGGAAATTTGATTAATTTGGTCAAATTTGTCTATAGAGTTATAGACCATTAGGCCTTTGCGCTCCATCTCTCTTAA
>NW_007404122.1:0-739 GCF_000475195.1 Diaphorina citri | reverse complement strand
AATAGGTATCTATCAAGAACAGTTGAACCTCCAAATAGCAGACACTTTTGGTTCCCTAGGTTTTGTCCGCTAAAATATTATGTAAGTGGCTGTTAAAAGCACAAATTAAAGCAAAAGAAAAATCTCATGAGCTAAAAATCAAGTCATTAAATAGCTTGTTAAATGTATCAAACAAACAAGAAAAATCTCATGTTTACTTTTTCATTTACTTAGTTTAGTGACTATTATTTTCCTTCTGCCCTCAGTATCAAAAGGAAGCGGAAAGTTGAATTCCTCAAGGAACGCAAAGCTCTGGAAGACGAGATCACCAGTGAGCCTCAAGAGTCAGTGGTCACTCGGCCTTGAAACACTCGGTCAACTCCGGAGTTTGGGTGAACCATTGGTTTTCAAACTCGCGAGTCAACAGAGGATGTTAGAAACCGGCCCTTAGTGACCATTATTTTCCTTCTGCCCACAGTATCAAAAGGAAGCGGAAAGTTGAATTCCTCAAGGAACGCAAAGCTCTGGAAGACGAGATCACCAGTGAGCCTCAGGAGTCAGTGGTCACTATTATTTTCCTTCTGCCCACAGTATCAAAAGGAAGCGGAAAGTTGAATTCCTCAAGGAACGCAAAGCTCTGGAAGACGAGATCACCAGCGAGCCTCAGGAGTCAGTGGTCACCCGGCCTTGGCCCATTGTCTACCGTCCCGAGTACAATGTTCACTTCTTCAAGCTCGAGAAGCTGCATCCCTTTGACTCG
>NW_007404121.1:0-739 GCF_000475195.1 Diaphorina citri | reverse complement strand
TAGCGTCACCTATGTTAAGCTACGCCGAGCAAGGCCAATAAATGGATGGGTGACTTGAACCTTATATTGGGAATAAAAAAAGCTACGCCGAGGAAGGCCAATAAATGGATGGGTGACTTAAACATTTTATTGGGAATAAAGGGAGAACGGGCTCTAGTCTTGATTTTAAATCATTACGTGAAAGTAAAATCAAAAAATCAAATCAAGAATGATAATAAACTGAATATTAAACAAATTAGGTAGGTACATAGGTACTGATTTTCTCTAATCACGATCGAATAAACTACGGGCTAAAAAATTCCCGGAGGGACGGACCCAGCTTGTTTCTTAATATTTCCATGTCACATCCACTAACCTATTCCTGTTCTTCCGGGTCTCATTTCAGATGCCGCAAATGGAGTTCAAGAGCGCCTCGAAGCCGTCGGTATTCGCCTATCCTCCTCCTCTCGAGGAGAAGAAGAGAGAGGAGAGGGAGAAAGTCACCACGGCTGTATTGAGTGCTGCTGCCCGACTCAAGAAGAAGGGGAAGATGAATGAGGAGAAGATGATTGTGGTAAGTAGGGGAAGATAATGGTTGTAAGTATCTTCCTAGCCCCACGTGGTTGAGGAAAAAAAAAAATATCCCTATCTCTAGTCTCGAAAATTTAGTCAGCTCCCATGACGTAGTGGTCACTGCGCTCGCCTTGCACGCGGGAGACCCGGGTTCGATTCCCGGCGGGATCAAGAAATTTGTATCATG
>NW_007404120.1:0-739 GCF_000475195.1 Diaphorina citri | reverse complement strand
ACTAAAAACTGACCATCGAAAATTTGACCCGATTACATTACTTTCCTTCCTATAGGATAAGGAAAGTAAAAAACAAATAAAAAGTAGGTATTTATTTTGAGTAACTAAAATAAAAAGAACACACAAATGGAAGATCTAACAGAAAAAGAAAAACATTCCACATAGAGGTACATAGATCCTTAGGAAGAAGAACTCAATATAAAATAAACAGTTAAACAAAACATTAAACCTTAGAAACCTAAATAAATAAAGTAAAAAACAAATAAAAAGTAGGTATTTATTTTGAGTAACTAAAATAAAAAGAACACACAAATGGAAGATCTAACAGAAAAAGAAAAAACATTCCACATAGAGGTACATAGATCCTTAGGAAGAAGAACTCAATATAAAATAAACAGTTTAAAAACATTAAACCTTAGAAACCTAAATAAGTAAATAAATAAATTTCAATACATTATTTGAGATAGGTAGATATTATGCACGTGACAGAATGAACTATCTACATAACTAAGGGGAAAAGATGCTACTCTCTTGTAAAATAACACAATATCTTCTATGATGGGTAAAGAGTAAAACTCTTCCTTATCAAATATTTCTTGAGAACGGGACGAAGGAAAACATTCAATGCCTCATTTTTCCATTTGCTACTTAAATTATTACATACATAAATCAAAGTTCAAGACCACGAATTTCCACATTTTCCCAAAAAATGCATGTTGATTTTTTACTTTCTAATATT
>NW_007404119.1:0-739 GCF_000475195.1 Diaphorina citri | reverse complement strand
AGGGGGAGAGGGATTTAGAGTACCTGACACCCTTTGGCATCATCACCTGTGCCACCTGGTGTAATAGAGGGAGAAGGGGGGAGGGAAGGGTACACCAGAGGGATGGGGGAGGGTGCACCCCAGGGACGGGGAAGGTGCAATAGTAGCGCGAGGTTTTGGGTCACACGTAGGTATATGTATTTTGGTTCAAGTATAAATTTGGAATACGGGGATTCAGAAAATTTCAGTACATAACAGAATAAACCATATGTGACGTTATTTTGGCAAACACTGACTCAAAAGTTAAGAAACAGCTGGCTTTCTCCTATCGTGTCTTCCTTCCCTCTTGTCTTTCGGAAGGATAAGACCTTAACATTCGTCGCCATTCCTTTTCTTTCCCAAGTATGTAATGCAAAACTTCACCAAGAAATCAACAGCACGACGGGAAAAGAAGCCTTTTTTCCCCACAAGGAAAAAGAAATGAAGGAACAAGATCCGCTGAAAAAAATTTTTCCTTCACAAATGCACAGCGAAAGGATTAAGGAGGTAACAATCCAGAATAGCGAAGAGTGAGGAGTTAAGAAGTCATTCATGATTTATTGTTATACTCGTATTTCTAGACAAAAACGACGAGACAGAGACAGATAAGACAGTAAAGAGAACAGAGGGAGAGAGGGAAAAGAGAAAGAGGGAAAGAGAAAGAAGGAGAGAGGGGAGAAAAAGGGAATTATTCAGCACAAAAAAAGGGAAGGGAAAAAGT
>NW_007404118.1:0-739 GCF_000475195.1 Diaphorina citri | reverse complement strand
GAAGAGTAGATACATATTTTGCTCGAAATCTAAAAATATGTAGTATGTATCATCATCCTATGTCTCATACTTGCCTCTTTCAAAATATGTATCTACTCTTCGACACTGGTACTTATAAAAACAATGTCGCATATTATTATGAACGACGAAATTTTTTCAATTTTTCTAAAATGAAAATTTTCACAAAATGTGCGAGAAAGATGGTGTCATCTCTGAGAGAGAGAGAGAGAGAGAGGGAGGGAGGGAGACAGAGCGGGAAAGGAAGAGAATTTGTGTCATTCTATACACAGTATTATCACTATCTCTGATTACATTATATGATCTAGGGGCACAATGCTTACTCAGAATTGTTCCCTTTTGCCACAAGTCACTTGTATTCACTTTAAAATAAATCTTATCACCTGGGTTACAATCAGGTAATTGTTTGGTATTCCTATCATAGTACAATTTATTCTTGGTTTGTATTTGTTTTAAATTTGTGTCAGGAAGTCAGAAACGAAAACTGGAGAAGTAAAAGGAGAAGAAGACGATAAAATGAGACGGAAAGAGGAAGAAGAGGGGAGGGGAAGGGAAGGTAAGAGGAGGAGGAGGAGGAGGAGGAGGAGGACGGAGATAAAATGAGAGGAAAGAACTGGAAAGACGGGGAGGGAAGAGAAAAGAGGGGAAAAGAAATGTGGAAGGAGAAAATGTGAATGACACAGAAAGAGAGAGAAGATAAAATGGCAAGAAAGAGGGAGAA
>NW_007404117.1:0-739 GCF_000475195.1 Diaphorina citri | reverse complement strand
TGCAAATTTTGTCCAGAAAACCATAAAGCCAAAAAACCAAAAAAACTGGTTTTTGCGGGAATTCCCGGAGGGACGGGCCCAGCTTGTTAGTTTTTGCTGAACTGGTTTTTGGGGGATTTTTTTCACATTTTTTCACACAAAATAAATGAGCTCTGATCTCGAAATTTGTCGCGACGACCTGTGAACTCAAAGCGAGAAAGTTTTAGATAACACTTCAGTCGATCATTTAAGACCGGTTTTAGCGTCATCTATGTTAAGCTACGCCGAGCAAGGCCAATAAATGGATGGGTGACTTGAACATTATATTGGGAATAAAGGGAGAACGGGCTCTAGTCTTGATTATAAATCATTACATAAAAGTAAAATCAAATCAAGAATAATAATAAACTGAATATTAAACAAATTAGGTAGGTACATAGGTACTGATTTTCTCTAATCACTACGGGCTAAAAAATTCCCGGAGGGACGGACCCTGCTTGTTGTTTACTTAGGTACTGTCTAACTTGGCTCAAGGCTCTCAAGTTGATATTATATTTGAACATGACAGACTATTTAGTTATGTTGAAAGCTAGATAATGTATGAGCAGAATATGATTGTCAAAAACACATAGATCATAAAAATATTATTCATGAAACAACAAAATAAATACAAATTTAGCCTAGGATACTGACTGCCAAATCTGTATTTTTAATTTTGAACATGTTTCTAAACTAATTTTAGGTTCTTGAGAGGAAAACA
>NW_007404116.1:0-739 GCF_000475195.1 Diaphorina citri | reverse complement strand
GTTTTTTAAAGGTAAATGAAACAGCGTCTACATATTAGGCAACTTTTTCTAGTGTTCTGTGATTTTTATATGAAATCCTACCATTGACGCTAATCGGGATCTTGTGCTTCTGTTATTGACCAATGACCATATATGAACAATAGAACAGAAGAGTACTTACCTATACCCTGCGTAAACTGCTGGAATGGGACTGAAAAGTCCCTTTATTCCCACAGTCCAAACAAGGTCTTAGGTATTTGGAACAGACATTTTTCTAATCCCTAGACCCTCAAAGTGAGCCTTTTGAAAGTTCTACTGTTCCATCGAGTTTCAACACAATTATCAATAGTTTTGTTCACTTGAGCTATCTGAATTCATTGGAGATCTATACAAGCTTGACTTCATATAATCTGCTTCTCAGCCTTCAACATCTTAGCTCACTAGATTCAACAATAGTCTAGGATCAGTCTAAAATTTTTTCTTGGCCTTCTTTTCTTCCTCGTTAAGTTCAAGGGCAGCCTCTTTCAGGTTCTTCTCGAAGACTTTTTTGGTATCGATGAAACCATATTTGGTTTTACCAAACGAGTTGGGACCAGCAGAGGTAGGCGTGTACCTGAGAAAGACAATAAAAAATTATGTAAGATTAATATACCTACTAGTGGTTGCTAGGTACTAGGTACAGTGTAAGGTAGCTATAGAGCCGGAGCTGAGGTACATTTTTTCTACCTCATAAGGTACAAAATTTTCTTCCTATGGATCT
>NW_007404115.1:0-739 GCF_000475195.1 Diaphorina citri | reverse complement strand
GGGTTTTCGATGGAATGTCCGGGTTTTTGGAACCAAATGTCCTACTTTTTAAAAATTTGATCTGGAGACCCTAACCCTGGGTGCATAATACTCTATCATAATAGAGACCTTTGTACAAAGCATTTTCTCCTATGTAAACATAACTTTATGATTTGTAAACATTCCTTTTATATTCTCGCATCGCCCGTGTCTTTTCACATGCAAATATGACCCTTTCACGCAAATATGACCATTCCACGCAAATATGACCCTTCCACGCAAATATCACCTTTTGACGTTCCTGTTCTTCTAAACACTTGACGATGTGAAAGGACGAATGGAACTAGAGGAGAAGCTAATTTACCTAATTTCTTCTTCTTCTTCTTCTTCTTCTTCTTCTTCTTCTTCTTCTTCTTCTTCTTCTTCTTCTTCTTTTTCTTCTTCTTCCTTCTTCTTCTTCTTCTTGTTCTTGTTCTTGACTTGTTTGTACATTGGTGCACTTATTTTTTAATTTCAGATCCTCTCATTTGAATTTTAAATGAACTCTTTCAGAAGTGGTTTTTTTTTACTTTCCTTTTTTCGAGCATTTTTGGTTTTGTTTATATTCCCCCCTCTTCCCACCCGAACGAATGAATCTTGGGTGCATTTTAGCTTATTACAAGTTTTTTCAGTCTCGGTTGTACAAGCCAGCCTAGTTAGCTTAGTTGGTAGCGCGTCTGCCTTGTAAGCGCTAGGCCGCGGGTTCGATTCCCGCCCGGGG
>NW_007404114.1:0-739 GCF_000475195.1 Diaphorina citri | reverse complement strand
GTAGCAATATTAATAAATAACTCAAGACAGGGCCATAGCACTGAGAGGAAACTGAGCCCCACCCCCAATATCTATGCAGAAAAAATGGGGATTTATCAAGAGAATTTTATTCAAAGTAAAAATCTTACTCACTCGAATTTTATAGGCGACTCTGCGAAATCTCATGTTGAACTGCATGGGCAGTCGAAAAAATCCAAATACCAAGGAGACTAAAAAAGCCAAGAACAGAAGATAAGGGGTCCATCTAAGTGATCTGACAGTTGTGTGAATAACCCAAATACCCATATAAGAGGGTTTAAAATTTACTACAATTAAAGAGCACGGCAGCGCTCCGCCCCACCAAGTCAAGAAAGTTTGACAGCGCTACTAGAGATATACGCCACAGACCAAGTAACAGGTAGTTTAAAATGTAGGTATACCATATAAGATTCAAAGTATCACCATTAAATTTGGAACCCAGGGACAATAGAGCCCGATAGCCCCATTATGGGGTCATATTAGTCCTCCCTCATACCTCCCCCATTGAACATAACTCGAGAAAAGCAATTCAAATAGACTCATATACGAAGATACATTTTGCAACAATTGAAACTCAACTGACGAAGTTTCGGAGTGTTGTTTGAAATTTATTTTCAAAATGTAAACACTTGAAATGGTGAACTTTTTTGTGAGTTGTGTTAATATTTTTCGGTGAAGCTCTTGTGAGATAGACATTTAGTGACTTTTTTGGTTTTAAAAT
>NW_007404113.1:0-739 GCF_000475195.1 Diaphorina citri | reverse complement strand
CAGTACTGAAAAGAGGAAGAAAGGGAGACGAAAATGAAAAATGAAGGTGCTTTAAAAAGTGGAGAATGGCCTGAAGGACGAAGAGAAAAAGGAGAAGAAGAAGGAGAAATCAGGAGAAGGAGGAGGAAGAGGAGAGCAAGAAAATCAAGGACAGGATACAAAATTTCAAGGCCCCCCCTCCCCTTCCAAAGCATCAAGGAAAAAAGTTTTGGAACAAAAAACATTGTCAGAAGCGTCATCGATTTTAATAAGGCTTGTAATTTATTCATTAGTTTACATCTAGTTTTTTGTGACACCCTCATAGCATAAATAGTGACTATCAATCAAATTTCTGCTGACAGCCAAGTGACTAGATAATCAAAATGTATGGTTGTATACTTGAGTAAAGTTTGGAAAAAGATTTAGGTTAGGGCGTTTTTCAAGGAGAGTGGATACCGCCCCGGCCCCAGCCTAGGTACTAGTTAGCTTGGAGGGTAGCGTGTCCCGCCTTGTAACTTGTAAGCGCTGAGCTGATTTTTGCATTTTATTCCTATTAACAATTTTCTCTAGTTCTCTAATAGGTAGGTAGGTATTATCTTCTTAATGATCTCAGTATTTACTTTAGCATTATTTCTTTTCTAAATAAATAAAACTGGGATTGTATCTTGCTTTTTTTCTCTCTCCCTCTCTCTCTCTCTCTCTCAATAGTAGGCTTTTGTTAGGCCTTTTTTAGAATAAAATTACAGGGTCTTGTTTAATA
>NW_007404112.1:0-739 GCF_000475195.1 Diaphorina citri | reverse complement strand
GAAATAAGTTATTTTAAAATAAGTACCTATAACTAGGTAGTTTTTTACCTAGTTATACTCGTATGCATAAAGGTAAGAGAAATTGAAATTTCCATGAATCGCTCCCATATTACAAGCATCATGTAGGTACGTATGTACCAATGTACCTGCAACATTCTGGGAGTGCCCGGCTCAAAGCTCCCGATCATCTTTCAAGAAAATTTTAAAAGTTTTAGGCCTCCTACTTTGTGTTGAACAGTTTAATTTATTATTCCAAATTCTGGAGATTACTCACTTGACTCCTAGGTGGACCTGAGTTTCCTGGATTGAGCCCATCTGAAACAGAAGAAAACAATTCATGTTAGTCCCTATACATGTACGAGTATTAGAAGTCAGAATACCTTTGTAAGTCTGTATTTAACTAGGATTTAAATGGCATCTGCTAGTAGCTACACAATGAGTAGTAAACTTATGTAAGTATGATGGCATTACTGAAAAATGTGAAAAAAGGACCGTGACCTAAGATGCACAAGACCATGACGTCACTCTTGATATCAAATAATCCGATTATTCCTGATGACGTCATCAATGAAGTTGACCACCGAAGTTCCGAAGACATCAGCTGTTTGCAATCAGGTCAAGTCATCAGTTTATTGGTAAACATCAGTTTAGAAGTCAATATTGTGACAAACTCATACACTGTCACCATGGAAGGAACTTGATGGCGAAAGAAGAATGCCGAGTCTCCAATCTTTGCTGC
>NW_007404111.1:0-739 GCF_000475195.1 Diaphorina citri | reverse complement strand
GAAGCGAATACAATAGTCCGTCCCTTATACCTTTTTATTACTATTGTAATAATAAAGGGAGGACGGACTAAAAAGGGACGGCGGTGAAAATAGTTTGAGAACCGCTGATATAGCGATCAGAAGGGAATGAATTAGAGTCTTAAATCAGAATATAATCCGACCAGCTTAAATTCTGTGACGAAATCCCTCTTATAGGCTAAATCTGGAAACGTGATGATATTACCTCATTGAATGAAAAGAAATCGGGTGAATTTCATAAAATAATTCCTCGGATCTGGAAATAGAATGGGAGCTGGATTGACAGACAGACTGACTGACAGACTGACAGACACACAGACGACACCGAAGCGAATACAATAGTCCGTCCCTTATACCTTTTTATTACTATTGTAATAATAAAGGGAGGACGGACTAAAAAGGGACGGCGGTGAAAATAGTTTGAGAACCGCTGATATAGCGATCAGAAGGGAATGAATTAGAGTCTTAAATCAGAATATAATCCGACCAGCTTAAATTCTGTGACGAAATCCCTCTTATAGGCTAAATCTGGAAACGTGATGATATTACCTCATTGAATGAAAAGAAATCGGGTGAATTTCATAAAATAATTCCTCGGATCTGGAAATAGAATGGGAGCTGGATTGAAATTGAGAGGTTGGATAGAGAAAACTGTAAGTGCTAAGGTTTTGTCGTCTCGAAATCGAAGAGAGAAGGAAGACAGGATAGGAGAAAACCAGCC
>NW_007404110.1:0-739 GCF_000475195.1 Diaphorina citri | reverse complement strand
TAAAATGTGCTTCCTCAATAGAGGAACAATAATTTTTGGAGCGTGCTTGTTCGGATGTTCGGCGCGGTGAACATGTGACTCATATCACATATGTGATTGGTCTCATTGTGGAATCCTTTAGTAACTGTCCAATTTTCTTACTTTTTCCATCCGAGGACAACATGTTGCTCCCATAGACATAGATGGTCCAAGAGATTGTAAAACAATAATTTTTGGAGCGTGCTTGTTCGGATGTTCGGCGCGGTGAACATGTGACTCATATCACATATTGTGATTGGTCTCATTGTGGAATCCTTTAGTAACTGTCCAATTTTCTTACCTACCTCATGCGTGGACAACAGGTTGCTCCCATAGACATAGATGGTCCAAGAGATTGTAAAAAACTCCTACATCTTGGTGTTTTCCTCCTTCCAACTTCTTCTCGACGTTGTATCTGAGCTCACGGTCACAAATCTCATAATGTGTACCTATTTACCTACATGTTGCTTGTGAGGATATAATGGATCGTATCTAAGCTTTAACTGAACTCTCTCCTCTTTTTGCCCTAATATATGGACCTCACGCTGGGAAATATATTACAATGACCCTGCCCTTGTTATCACTGTAGATCCGAAAGAGAGAGAGAAAGAGAGGACAAGAGAGAGAGAAAGGAAAACAAAGAGAGTGAGAGAGAGAGAAATAAAGAATGAAAGGTAAGGAGAGAAAGGAAGACAAAATGTCAGAAAGAGAAATTCCAGAG
>NW_007404109.1:0-739 GCF_000475195.1 Diaphorina citri | reverse complement strand
TCATTTGCATGATACAAATTTCTTGACCCCGCCGGGAATCGAACCCAGGTCTCCCGCGTGCAAGGCGAGCGCAGTGACTACTACGCCATGGGAGCTGATAGTTTTTAATTTACCCAACAACGTCAGGTTCATTATAGAGGCCCCTTATTTCTCTATTGTGCTTGATTCGCCACTGGTCGTTTTCACATGTTGGTCCATTACTTCGGGGCCCTAGGGCTATTTCCATCAGGGTTTGAGTACCCCTAGCTCCGATGAGTACTCACAAGAACTTAGCATTTAGCTGTGAGCTACTTCCTTGAGGGTCTGAGTACCCCTAAGAATCACCTATTAAGATATTAAGAAGCATTTGGTTCTCAGCATGGAAAGGACTTCAGAACCATCAGCAAACCATACCCCTAATAATTATTTACCCATTTGGCTCTCAGCATGGTGAGAATCTGAGAACCATCAGTAAACCTGTCATAGTTGATTGATTCGGATGACCTTGACAGCAATCAACCATGGACTTGACCTTTGCCACATTAGAGCGAAAAAACCTGATGAGGACTTTTGGAGAAAGAAGGAGGGAACGAATTGAAGATTCTTTGTTGAAAATTTTTGATGGATAACATTTTGCGAACTTCTATTTGTACGTAATAGGGTAAGTGTACCATTTATTCGCCCACCTAAAAACGTACCATTTATTGGCCCACCTGCCCACATTTATTTTTCTAATTTTTGTTTTTATGACTACAATTTT
>NW_007404108.1:0-739 GCF_000475195.1 Diaphorina citri | reverse complement strand
CTCTTTCACTTCAAAGTCTCGCCTAAATAAGCGCATAAGGTCTATTGGTTGATTTTAAGGTTTTCAGCCAATCAGATTGCTTAAAACAAGTTTAAACTCAGATTGGTCTTGGCCATTAGATTAATGCCTTTTACATCCTTACCTTTTCATAAACGGAATGGTCAGGAAATTTTCGGCCTCAACGTGGGATTCGAAGCCTGTACCTTCAGATCTACACTCTACAGTAAATACGCAGGACTAAATGATCGCCTCAAGACAAGACAAAGAAGAAATCAACCAGAAAAGTGCCAAAATTGGAACAGAATCGGTGACATCAATTATGTAGGGTAAGATCCATCGTTTTCACCTCTCGAACAGAAAGTTTCATTGCATGATAAATTAGTTTTATGACAAGTAATGTGTGCGTAGGTATTAGACGGTGACATCAATTATGTAGGGTAAGATCCATCGTTTTCACCACTTGAACAGAAAGTTTCATTGCATGATAAATTAGTTTTATGACAAGTAATGTGTGCGTAGGTAGGTACTTACCTACCACTTACCAAGATGACAATATGGATGAAAACAAAGAGGAAAAACTCGTTTTCTGTACAGAACGACTAAACCTGTTCCTCTTTGGCTGATATGTACAATATCGACTGACACCTTCTTTGAAAATCTTCAGATGTTGCTCTCCGATTCTCAATTTTGATGCTCTTTTACTTCTGAATTTTCGGACTGAATAAGAGAATTATCACAA
>NW_007404107.1:0-739 GCF_000475195.1 Diaphorina citri | reverse complement strand
TCCATACCTCGGCTGGGATTGAACCAACGCATTCCTCAACAAAAACTTCCACAAACCACGTTTGTTATTTATTTATTTATTTTAAAACAAGTTTTTGTTTTGAATTTCAACAATGTAAACAAAACACTACTTACTCAGATAAACTGATAGACTCATGGTACCTACATGGTATGCCATCATGTAGGTAACAATAGCACATTACCTATGTAGGTAACACCTTGTTTACAATTCCCAAAACTGGTGTAGTAATGATGATTAAGACAGGGAAGTTATCAAAATGCACCAAAAAAATTTAAGGTTGTTTCTTGTTTCCCACTCACTTGTCGTGAGTTTCTAAAGCATCTGTCTTAGTGCTAGGTCGCGGGTTCGATTCCCGCCCAGAACGGATTTTATCCTAAACAGAAAAGATTCGTTCTCGGAACGGCTGGCTATCCCGTCCTTCTTCACTCTTCGATTCGGAGTGACAAGACCTCCGTTGTTACAGTTCCCTTTATCAAACCTCTTTTTACTTTCCTTATCCTATAGGAAGGAACGCTTGGCGATATTTTGCCGCTTTTTGGCGGGTTTCGGTGTAATTTAACAATATCTCGGGATCGGTATGTGGTTCACAAATGTGACAAGGATGCAACACAGAACGTTTGGTTAAAATAGGTGCTGCGGGTGGCGGTATTTTGACCGCTTTTTGGTGGGTTTCGACCGCTTTTTGGCGGTTTTCAGCTATACTGACTAAACGGTTAGA
>NW_007404106.1:0-739 GCF_000475195.1 Diaphorina citri | reverse complement strand
AACACCGTGCAAATCGCAAACAGCGAAATATTGGACCAAATCGAAAAAATAATGAGACCATAAGATTTGGGAGCAAAATACACTCAGATTTGATAGGTCACATTTGTACTTTATAAGCACTTTTGTGATCCGCGTCTTTCGCGAATTCCGCGAAAACCGCGAATCGCAAAAATTCGAGTGAGTAGTCGATTATACTTCAAATTTAACGTAGAAAACGAATGTGCAATAAAAAATAGGGGTTCTAATTTAAAAATCCAAAGTTGGTACCCGATTCGCGGACTTTGCGAAATTTTTCGCGAATCGCAATATTGCCAAAATGTCTGCTTCAAAAATCAAAAAGTTTCGGGTTTTTTTGTTTTTCGAAATTTCGAACAGGCTCCGAGAAAATCAATTAAAGCATAAATTCTGGGACACCCTGTATATCTAACCGTATAGTCAGTATAGCTGAAAACCTCCAAAAAAGCGTCGAAAACCGCCAAAAAACGGCCAAGATGCCACCAACTGCAGCACCTATCCTAACCAAAAGTTTTGTCTTGCATCCCTGTCACATTTGTGGACTACATACCAAATTTCAAGTCCCAAGCTCATGCCATTCCCAAGATATTATTGAATTACACCTAAAACCGCCAAAAGCGGCCGAGATGCCGCCAAGCGTTGCGCCGATCTTAACCAAAAGTTTCGTGTCGAATCCTTGTCACATTTGACAGCTGCATGCCAAATTTCAAGTCTCTAGCTCTTA
>NW_007404105.1:0-739 GCF_000475195.1 Diaphorina citri | reverse complement strand
GCTTGGTTGGTAGTGCGTCTGCCTTGTAAGCGCAAGACCGCGGGTGCGATTCCCGCCCGAGGCAGATTATATCCTGATGGGATAATGTTCGTTCTCAGAACGGCTGGCTTTTTCCTATCCTGTCTTCCTTCTCTCTCCGATTTCGGGATGATAAGACCTTAGCAGTTACAGTTCCCACTGTCAAACCTCTTTAAAAAAAAAAGACAATGGTTAATGTGGATCTGGATGATCGAGTGATAGTCAACTAGACAGGACAAACAACTACACCACTGAGATCAATTGATGAAAGAAACAAAGAAGATGTAAACGTAATTCTGGATTCTGTGATCCCCCACTGATCCAGAACAATCCAGAGAGTCTGATAAGAAACAAGCAGCGTCATTAGTCCAGGCCAAAAGGTGTTCATTAGACGGGTTTTTTATGCAGAAAAACGCTGTAATGTTCTCTTTTCCCCTTCCCTCTCTCCCCTCCCTCTTTCTCTTCATCTAGTTTTCCCTCACTCCATCTCTCCCCCTTTCTCTCCCAACCCTTTTTCTCCAGAGGAAGATAAACAAAGGGAGAAAGATGTATGGGGGGTGTAGAAATGAGAGAGATGGGAGAAGATATAGGTAGGAAGAAGAAATACTAAAGAAAGAGAGAGAGAGAGAGGGAGAGAGAGAAAGGAAAATTACCCCTGTCCAGAACCTTTGAGATTACACCATCCCACCCTCTCTCTCTCTCTCTCTCTCTCTCTCTCTCT
>NW_007404104.1:0-739 GCF_000475195.1 Diaphorina citri | reverse complement strand
AAACAAATCCGGTTTTTGGGAAAAACGTAAAGATCCCAGGAGTTTTTAGACACTTGCAGATCTAGACAATCTCAAAAATCCTTGAAATTGCATTCCTGAAAAAGGAATTTGCATTTCTAAAGACAAATAATGGTGCTACAATAATGTAGAGAAATTCTTTAAATGCTGATCAGAGGTGTTTCAGATGACATCTGAAAAAATATCTGTATTATGTATCCCAACTGGGACCATGTTACATTGGCGATTCTGATCTTTTCTTGATCTTGTGACTGTTTCAAGAACATGTATCTCAATACTTATCAATATAATTTGAAATCATTTTAAATGTGACATGTAAAGAAAGCTCGACCATGAATCAACGACCATAAGAAATCCAAACAATAATGTTCACGTCAATTCTCTGAAATCTAAAACATCCGTTTTCTCAAATCCGCCTCCCCACTCCAGGAAATAGAATTGATTACATTCCGAGTTGCGCAATCTCTGAAATCTAAAACATCCGTTTTCTCAAATCCGCCTCCCCACTCCAGGAAATAGAATTGATTACATTCCGAGTTGCGCAATCTTTTTTCATTTACCTTTTAATTAAAAAAATCCATCTTTAGCACAAAACCTGGGAATTATTTTGTTCTTGTACAAAAGAAGAAAGAAGCCTAAGGCCCTTCACAATGGACCTTTGCAAGTGATCTTCAAATACGCCCTACAAGGTTCTCATTTATGCCTTTTTGTTTATAAGAGA
>NW_007404103.1:0-739 GCF_000475195.1 Diaphorina citri | reverse complement strand
AGTTTCGTTAGATCCGTATCGACTAACTATTTCAGGTGATATACTGGAAGGTGCTTTGACTGTACTGTCTTTGACAAATTTTTCTTGGAGAGGTTCAGCAGACTTGTCTTCGGTTGTGTTTTTGTCAGCAGTTTGTTCACTTTCTCGTTTTGTATCCACATTAGAACCATTCAGATTTGGTTTGTCAATTTTTCCATCTGATTTATCAAGAGTTTGCTGATTGCACGTGTTCGATTTATTTGAGATATTGTATTTCTCCATTTCATTCGGTCTACTGGAAATGTGTTTATCATCTGTTTTTATGTCATTTCTTGATTCTGTTGCATTTTCAGACAGAATGGCATTTGTTCTATTTTGGAGTATCGTATTGTTCTGTGTGTCTTCTTTTGTATTATTTTGTAGTTTTTCTGCTCCCTCCAATTTATTAGGGAGAACTGTAACTTCTTCCTTTCCTCTGATACTTTCTTTGTCTTTTTTGACTGGATTATTTGCAGTATTTTTATCTTCGTTGAAATCATCTTCAAGGTCCTCGTCATCCTCGTACATATCGTCGTCATCAGTATCATCCACATCCGTGTCAATTCTAGATTCGATTCTATTGTTTGGGTTCATGGTTGTTGTACTCGAAGTGGTTTCAGCATCTGAATTGAACCAATATGAAAGGACACTGTCCAGTGAGAAACTGTCATCGTAGTCATCTTTGATGGAAGTTTCGGGCTTTTTGGTAGTGCTCTTAATT
>NW_007404102.1:0-739 GCF_000475195.1 Diaphorina citri | reverse complement strand
GAGAAGGAAGACAGGAAAGGAGAAAGCCAGCCATTCCGAGAACGAACATTATCCCATCAGGATAAAGTCCACCCCGGGCGGGAATCGAACCCGCGACCTAGCGCTTACAAGGCAGACGCGCTACCAACCAAGCTAACTAGGCTGGCGTGTCACCAACTTTAGATTTGGAATCTCCAGCGATTTGCCACATGAATTGCTTTCTCGTTTGCATGTGTCAGGTCATCCGGAGTGCACGTTTGCTCTAGTAGGTTGTTTGTAATGGTCGTTTAGCTTTTAGGTTCCCATCCAATTCTACCTTCCTATCTCAGAATGAAACAGGCAAGTAATAGATAATAATTCTATTCTATTCTTTCTATCTCCCTTGATATCTGATGACAAATTTATTTTTGATTGACTCTCTCTCCCTCCCTTTCTCTCTCTCTCTCTCTCTCTCTATCTATCTCTTTCTTTCTTGTAAATTTATAATCCCCCAAGACAAAAAACTACAAATACATAAATCTACCTATATCTTTCTCCTTTCCCTCTTTCTCCCTCTCTCTTTCTTTCTCTTTCTCTCTCTCTCTCTTTCTTCCTCTTTCTATTTGTTCGTCCAGCTCTTTCCCGCTTTCTTCTCCTATTTCTCTTCCCATCCATTTTCTAAGTCTCTTCCTCTTCCTCTCTACTTTCTAATATCTCATTTTCTTTATCAAACACTTCTTTCACCCCCTGGTCCTTTGATAGAATTTTCATCAGTTCTTTT
>NW_007404101.1:0-739 GCF_000475195.1 Diaphorina citri | reverse complement strand
TCTGAAAATATTATTTTAAATATTACTATGATGGGTACCTTGAATATTACACTAAATCTGAAAAGGGATCCCATTTAACTTACTTTTACCTTATATATTTTTGAAAAACAAAAATCCATTGTTGTATTTTTGACATAAAGTTGACTTTATGTCAATTGAATAAATTACATATTCGGCAGATACCTACTAATTGATATGCAAGCTTATTGCTTGATATTTCTTTCTAAAGAGTTCCCAGAGTACCTATTCCTTGAGGTTATTGATGAAAATCACTTATACCTGAAAAAGAAACCTGTATTGGCAAATAGGCAAACAAATTCAATAAAACAAACAAAAAAATCAAATTTCCATGTTATCATTTCAGTTTTTATTTCTTCGTGGGTCCCATAGTATAATAATATTTCATACTTTTAACATAATAAGTACCTACTTACTCTTAATAGGTTTGCAATCTTTTCAAGTTTTCGGTGTTTTAATTTTTTTTCTTTTATTTTTATTATTATCTGTTTTTGTTTTACCAGTAGAACTAAACCAAAACCATTTCACTGTATTATTAAAGAGACTTTTTTAGAACAAATCTTTGATTAGAACAATTTGTTGAAAAATAAAACATAGATTACAATTTTTTTTACTAGCAACACTTTGTTACACAAAGTACAAAGATTAAGTTTAAAAGGTTGTTAAAACAGTTTGTCTTTTCCATTACTTTTCTCGCCATATTCCTTTTTTATATAGATCG
>NW_007404100.1:0-739 GCF_000475195.1 Diaphorina citri | reverse complement strand
GTTTTATTATTATTATCATCATCAATTGAATGTGATATATAGATACCTAGTTAATAACTTAATGCTTCCCATTTCTAGATTTCAATCCCAAGATATTAGACTAGGTAAATCCCAGCCTGGAACCATAACGAAAATAACATCACAGATGACAAACTACTTACTGACTGTAAGTTTGAGTTTTAGATTTCACAAATGCCTAGGTACTTTATAATTTACAAAACAACTTACCTGCCCTCAGTCCAATCTGTAGTGCCAGAAGTTTGCTTGTTGAGCAGAACTTCAATAATGGCTTCAATTTCAGTGTTGGAAAGTTCAGCCTTTGCTACCAGTGGCATCAGCACATTAATGCCCAATGCTTCCTTATCATTGCCTGGAAATTCAAACAACAAATGAACATATTGTAGGACTTGGATGTGAAGGTAAGTAGGTAAGGAGCTGAAATTGTTCCCTCACATAGGTTGACAGTTGGGTCAATAGAATACATTCACCACCTTATCCCTTGGCTAGAGGACATTAAACAGAGAGTAGACTAGTGTCTAGCTGTGGGACTATAAACAGGGAGGAGAACAGCTATCCCTAACCAGCCTAGCTAGCTGGCATTTTTTCAAAGGGTTATCTACTTTTCAAGAATAAGCACAGAAAGTGACTATGGTTCAGGATAAGCCAATTAAACATCCCTAGAGACCATTATCCTAGTGACCTAGTGTATGGCACTTAAAAAAAGAGATGTTTTCTTTAT
>NW_007404099.1:0-739 GCF_000475195.1 Diaphorina citri | reverse complement strand
TTTGCCCTTGGGATCAATTTAATTTGAAGGTTTTTTTGACTTATGAACTTATAATAGAGGGACCTATACCTGCTGAGGTCTTATCGTCGCAAAATTGAAGGGAGAAAGAGGACAGGATAGGAGGACGCCCGCCGTTCCGAGAACGAATCTTACAATGTTGTTGTTTTTGTTTTTTAATTTGAAATTTTTGATCAGTTGTTTTGAAAATGCCATCAGGAGATGTGCGAAACATGTCAACCATTGTATAATTTGTAATCTTTGTATAGTAACCCTATGTATCTATTATAAATATACAATCTCAAATAGTCCAAGTCAAGTGAAGACATAGTATATTCAATCCCACCTCTAGAATCTTACGAGTATGTGTTCAAGATAAAGTCTCAGACGGGAGTCCAACCCGCGATTTAGATGAGAGTCTTACAAGGTACGAGTATGCGCCCTACCCTCCAAGCTAACCAGTCAAGCTTTATGTTATGTTGTGTTGTTATAGCGGTGTAGCTACACCGAGGGGGGTTGATAGTCTCTAGTCATGATTACTTGGCCCGTCCCGAACCGCAGTCAACCATCATGAGGACCTGTGCTTTTTCTTTGAAGCCTGATAAACCCATGATAACCTTCAGCTAGCCACGCTGGTTAGGGTTTGGCTGTTCTGATCCCTATTTATAGTCCCACAGCAAGGCTTTATGTTATGAAAGCTAAGCAATAATTAGACTTACTTTATCATGGATATGTAGATCCA
>NW_007404098.1:0-740 GCF_000475195.1 Diaphorina citri | reverse complement strand
ACTGTTTGTCTGCAGTTCCATCATCATACGTTTTCAGTACAACTGCTTTTCTGCCTGCGTACCGGCCACTGAGGACCAATACTATTTTACCAGCTTTCATAATTTTCCCCATTATGGAGATGTGTCTGCAAAAGAGAAAAGGAAAGTTGGATTTAAAGAGAATTTGATCACTGCATTAAGAGCAAGATATGTAGATGACAAAGTAATACCTTGAACCGGAACTTGGGTAAAAAGGAGGCTGATTGGTAAATGGATCTTTGCAAATCACAAATTAGTAGTAGTAATGGGTATTTTTGTAATAACGAACACGGAATAATTTCAAGTTTCCAGAGGGGGCTACCTGTACCTGATACGTGTTGCCATGAAAAATCAGTGAGGAAGGACAATTGTATGGAAATTTCACTCAGACATTATGCATTATGATAATAAACCACTCGGATTACACAATATTCATCCATTAAAATCCCGAACCTTATTCTCACCTAAACTTATTCCCATAGTCACATATCTCATTCTAACTCACATTTCAACGCCAATTCTCATAGATTTTTATGGGAATATTTGCCTCGCCTCAGGATTATACTCGCTTACATTACGCTTATATAATTTGAGAATTTGACCACAGTAATAGTAGTAGCCTCCTGCTGGAGTAAAGGGACTTTTCACCCGTATGCGAGCAGTATAAATAAGCACTTTTATTACTATTGTACTCGCTTGGCATTAGGCTTCAACTGGCTCGC
>NW_007404097.1:0-740 GCF_000475195.1 Diaphorina citri | reverse complement strand
GGTATTGAGAATAGGGAAATCCGCGTTTCATCTCAATCCCGGGTTGGTAAACATAAGTAAAACCTGTGTATTCGAAAGCTAGTATTGATTTGTTTGTGTAAACCACTTCTCTTCTGAAACCCTTTTTCTGTCATTTCAAGAAAAATATGATTTTCAGTTTCAAGAGTTAAAACTAGGTGGCGTGGGAGTGCTTGTATTTTGTCACTGCCGGGCCTGGAACCAGGGGGCGACTGTCGTAAACCGCCACTAGGAGCGCTAAGGGAAAGTAAAATGGAATAAATGTGAATTTTGAGAATTATAGTTTGTCTGTTTGCCGTCAGGAGCGTTATTGTCGAAAATAAAATGAAGTCTTTTTTTTTCGAAGAGAGAACGAAGACAGGATAGGAGAAAGCCAGCCTTTCCGAGAGCGAGCATTATCCGTTCAGGATAAAATCCGCCCCGGTCGGGAATCGAACCGGGACCTAGCGCTTACAAGGCAGACGAGCAACCAACCAAGATAACTAGGCTGGCAGGAGGTATTTAACACCAAGAAAATTGAGAAGTGGCAGTTAGCTTGGAGGGTAGCTTGTGAGTGGAGGAGGAGAACTATCGATAGCGTTCGATAGTCAAAACTATCGATAGTTATCGATAGTTCTCCTCCTCTACTTGTGAGCGCTAGGTCACGGGTTCAATTCCCGCCCGGGGTGAACTTGTCCTAAACAGATAGTGTTTGGCCTCGCAACGTCGCGTCGTTACGATAA
>NW_007404096.1:0-740 GCF_000475195.1 Diaphorina citri | reverse complement strand
ATGGAGGGACTATTTAGTCCCTCCATGTAGAGGGAAAATTTCATCCCGAAAAATCGAGGGTAGAGGAGGGAATTCTTTATCCATTTTCGGAATCTGTTGAAGAAGAAAGAGGGTACAAGGGGTCAGGGTCGTTCATAGCCTCATCGGGCCTCGAGGTAAAATGGGCTCTTCCTACTTCAAAAATGGGCCCATCCTGACATTCTATTTCTTCACCTACTAGATATCTACTCGTATTTTATTTTCCTTTCTGGGGGAGGAAAAAACTTCTTTCGGGCCCCCTCGACGACCCCGAAGTAAATGGGGCCGGCTGAGCCCCCTGTGGTCGACCCTGACAAGGGGTATACCTACTAGAGTACGTAGACAGCCAAAAGGGAAGGGCGGGATTTTTCGTGGAATGGGGAAACAGGGATTTGAACCCATTTAACAAGAAATAATTGTTTATCCAGCGCAAATGATAATTTTTCAGCAAAAACCTCTCGTTTTTTTTATTTTTTTATTTAATCCCAAAAAGCTCTCGGGAGAAGGGATTCTATTTTCGTTCTTGGGGACATCTACATCTCATGCTTCGGCTAACCCCTATCTTGTCGGTCGCATTTGGTAGAATAGATACTTTTTAAATTCGAATAATAATAGAGGATTTCTGTTTCTCAGGACTTTAATGGCCAAAGTCATTATTATTACTATTATTATTATTATTATTATTATTATTATTATTATTATTATTATTATTATTATTATTA
>NW_007404095.1:0-740 GCF_000475195.1 Diaphorina citri | reverse complement strand
AATGGGGATTAAAATGGAAGATAAAAACCCTCATCTTCCTTTAGGCATGTTTTCCCGGTTCTTCATTTTGAAATTATTATTATTTTTTTTTTTATTATGGCACAACATCTATCATTTTTCATCCACTTCAGTTTTTCATTCACTATCTCAAACCCCTAGATTTCATATCCCATGAATCCTATGTCTTAGCAAATTCACTACCTATAGGGACTGTAAGTAGAAATAGGTATTTTTAATTTTTAAATTTCAAACTCCTTCTTTTCTATTCTTCCTTTTGAAAAAACTTACCAACCTTCTTCTCCAACGGCTGTTATAGCCTCCAAGATAAAATCAACAAGTCAAATGCCTACCTTATTCCTTTGTATAGTTATAGTTACTTTCCGAAGGGTAGGGTAAACCGTAAGCCTTTGTGCTCTAGGGAGTTTTCCAAGTTTCGTTTCAAGAGAAAACTTTACGAGGAAAGTGAAGACGTTACGATTATTTCAAGAGGGAAAAGTTTTCTCCAGCCTAAAGACAAGTATTCTCAGATGTCTTCTGGAAGTACCTACAAGAGAGGAGGATTTTTACCTGTTACTTATATGTCGGTGCACTCAGAGCTTTGAGAGGGCTTCTTCAGCCAGCCTAGTTAGCTAGGTTGGTGGTGCGTTTGCCTTGTGAGCGCTAGGCCGCGGGTTCGATTACCGCCCGGGGCGGATTTTCTCCTGAACGGATTTTATTACGAGAAAGGAAAGGCTGTCTTT
>NW_007404094.1:0-740 GCF_000475195.1 Diaphorina citri | reverse complement strand
TCAATGCAGATGGAAACACTGAAAACAAGCTATGGGGATCATTTCTATAGCAAGACTACACAACAGAACTGATTCAATTATGACAAATCAAAACTAGAGTAAGTAATTCTTGCAAGACATCAGAGATTCTGCCATTTTCCCTTACATACCTATTTCATATGTCTCAGGTCTTATTACTTCAAAACATAATTATCTGGCACTCTTTTTAGTCATTTCTTTAATCCAAAGACTAATAAGATTGTTGAAAAATTAGGTAAAAAGTATAAATATTTTGTTTATTGTAGCCACATACTCGAGTTTTCAGTGCAAAATGAAAACACTGAAAACAAGCTATGGGGATCATTTCTATAGCAAGACTACACAACAGAACTGATTCAATATGACAAATCAAGTCTAGAGTAAATCTTGCAATGCCATCAGAGATTGATACTGTTTTCTCCTATGAAGGTTTTCCCCTGCAAAATTGAACTGCATGAACCTATAAGTATTAAATTTAGCTATAATCCCAGGTGCAGTGATTGACTGAAATGGAATTTATTATTTATTCATTAGGTATAAAAAATTAGGAAATATGAAGGGAGAAATGTACAAATATATATGTAGATAGGTATGTATTGGCCATTTCAGTAGAATAAGTACATTACTTTTTTTTTCCTTGTTCCTCTTGAATATTGTTCCATAAAATGTAATGTTATTACCAATCAAATATATAAGACCTTGTTTAGACTGCGAGAGTAAAG
>NW_007404093.1:0-740 GCF_000475195.1 Diaphorina citri | reverse complement strand
CAAGTGGCTACCATTAGAATTCAAGGTTGACTAATGCCAATATTTTCGGTAAGTGGTATAAGTAGGGGAGGAGGGTATGAGACAGAACCCGTAGAAAGGAACGGAAGCGGAGTTTCCCCTTATTCCATTGATGACACGCCACTGGCAGATTCTGACGTTAACGATATAGTACGGATACTATCTTCATATCCTTTGGGCTAAAAAATACTACTAATTGGTGACCGCACAAATCTTGCTCTATTATGCACTAGTGTTCCGGAAGTTTTTGTAATAAACAATGAGTGAGTACTAAGTACACAAGGTGTACTGAGAACTGAAATTGATTCTACTGCAGACTATTTCATTGATATTTGTTTTTGCCAGCGGTGATAGCACAATGCACCAGTTCCTGAGGGATTATTGAAGTTAAGCAACAATGAGCGTATTTGGTGTACGGATGGGTGACCATTTGGAAAATCGTGTGCTGCTGGCAGTGTAGACTTTTCCGCCATTCAGACTGAGTGAGTGTAGTGTGAGGAGGTGGGTAGGTGACCCACATAACAGTACGCCAGAAACTCTATCCTGAGTTCCTAACATACATCGAAATCAAATAGTCGTAATTACCTTCTACCTTGCAACTTGAGGAACCATTACAAGGAGTCATTGCCTGAGGAAATCCAGTCTTCTAATTCTGTCATCTAATTTCCATGTCTATTTTTTAACATATCTATTACTTTTTTTAACGTGTTTATTTTAGGACA
>NW_007404092.1:0-740 GCF_000475195.1 Diaphorina citri | reverse complement strand
ATTATTCTTACTTCAAGTGCTTCCACTAAATCATATTATTCTCCATAGGTGGTAAACATGTTCTCAAAAATCTCTATTATTTGTTCTTCTTTTGTTGCGAAGACGTGCTGAGAGAAAGTCATATACCTATCTATGGTCCTAGTTCTAGTAAATATCCAAATTGAAGCTAGCTATTATTCATATCGCCAATAATTTAATTTTACATTTTTTTCAAAGAGATTAGATGGAGGGAACTGTAACTGCTAGGTACAAGATCTTGTCCCAAAAGCGAAGAGAGAACTAAGGATAGGATAAAGCCAGCCGTTCCGAGAACGAACCTTATCTGTCTAGGATAAAATCCTCCCCAGACGGGAATCGAACCCGCGACCTAGCGTTTACAAGGCAGACGCTTTAGCCTTCAAGCTAACTACTCGTAGGCTACCTTTTTACAATCAAGCGTGCCGGAAGGCGGGCGAACGTGAAGAGCTCGAAGCGCCGCCCGGCCTATATTAAAACGAAATAGATCTTTGTAACCATGAGTAGTCAATCAATGAGTCAGTTAATTATTCGTATGTAAAGTGTCACACATTACATGATGTCTTTGGAAGATGACCGTTTAAGATGCATCGAACACTTGCTTTCTTGGTCACGTGACCATATTGGAGGTTAATTAGTGTCATTCGCACATTCCTAATGTAGTCCAATCACGAGAGTTCCTCAGTTGAAATGTTTTCGCTGGGAAATGTCAAGTTTCAATTAAT
>NW_007404091.1:0-740 GCF_000475195.1 Diaphorina citri | reverse complement strand
CAAAGGAACTGGCACAAACAAGCAGTGACCAGTGTTATTATAGGGTTAGGTTAAACACAAGAAGGAGTTTTCACAATTGTCATATTTTATTTAACATCTAACCGCTAACCTCAGTGCGGTTCATTCAAGGTCACTATCTCCCCTCACATGGAAGTGTGTTTATGACGTGAGGGGCGTTAACCACTTTTAGGTTTAAGTTTCCCCTCTTGCCATACTAAACCAAGCTCGCGACTGCGGTTAAGAGACGCCATTTTTTTTCTCGGTTTAGAGACGCCATTTTTCTGGTTAGCTCAGATCTTTTGTTTTTGTTTTGGTGTAAATTAGTTTTTGGCTTTTTCCCCTTGCCTTATACCTCCATGCAATTAACTTATCATCTGATAAAGGATGATAAGGCTTTTTAAAGCTTACCTTTTGCCGCGAAAAAAAATCCCGCCAACTACAAAATTTTTCAAATATGCGAACAGCTGAATTTTTATCAAGAGCTTCCCATCTTCTCTACTATACGTAGACAGCGCCAGTGCTGCCAATCTTTGATATCAGCTGATTATCCCCACTATGAGATTTTTATCCCCACTCTCAAATTTTCGGTTCTTGGGTTAGATGTTAAATAAAATACACCAAATTAGAGCAGTGATTAGTGTTATTATAGCATTAGGTTAAACACAAAAAGGAGCTTTTCTTTTCCACAGACGTGACTTCTGCATAATTACCAAGTTTTGTTCTCACAATGCTAAGTGTAC
>NW_007404090.1:0-740 GCF_000475195.1 Diaphorina citri | reverse complement strand
GTCGTATAGGCCGAGATAAAGCCAACATTCAAAAGAAGGAACAGTAGAGATCAAACTGAACTATGTACTATGTATGTACCATTGTACCTACCTATAGTGTGTCCAGAGCAATGTGACAGCAAAAAAATAGGCATTGTTGCCAAACATGTCACATGTACAATGGTAGAGAATCTTTAAAAGGGGAAGGTATATTGCACAGTGCTTCCTCCGACAGTGAAACAAAGTCAGGTAAGGCAGATTCTACCTTACCTGTTCTGGAATCCAACCTCTGAACTTAGAGCTACCTCTGCATTTTAAAAGAGAGAGTTTATCAAAAAATAAACCTTTACCTCAACAATGTAAAGATTTCCTGCAATCTGATTGGTTCCTTCATTTTGGGTTGATGACTCATTGCTGTCACATTGATCTGGATGAACTATACGTATATCACAGTTTGATAGACGTTTCACGTCACTGATTCGGCTACAAGGTACTCTGCACATTAACCTCACCCAGCCCTAGTTGAGTTGGGAAAACAGAAAAGCCATCAGCAACACGCTATTGCCCAGATGGTCGCCCGTCCGAATACCAACCACGTGCAACGTTGCTGCAGGTTTGTGAAAGTGATTTTTATATAAACCAGTGATTTGGATGAAAATTAATCTCGACATGAGTCTGGGATTACATTCTGGGACCCTGCGGTCATGTTCTTCTTAAAGCCAAACCTGAGACTTGGATTCCCCAAGTTTTCCCTTAGAACA
>NW_007404089.1:0-740 GCF_000475195.1 Diaphorina citri | reverse complement strand
CATGACAAAGTATGTAAGATTAGAACATGTTATTTTGTTATTCCGGTGTTGCGTCTATTCCCTACGTTACCTATTGTAATTCTTTCTGCTTTCTGGCTTGACAGAAACATGATTTGGCCTCTGGCTTTTTGGGAATTCAGATGTATGTAGGTACAATAGTATTATGTTCAGGTAGAGGATTTATATGACCGTCTTGTTTTGGATAATTTCCCTCGATTCTACCTAGTTTATTTCGTCTAACTTACCTGGGAAAATTTCTCACAGAAGCACAACAACAAAAGGGGATTCCGGAAAACCAACTCGGAACTTTGGTGCAAAAAAAAAAAATCAGTCAAAGAGTTCAACACTAAATGACAAACTACCTAATTGAATACCAATCGAAAGATAACTTACCTGGGAAAATTTCTCACAGAAGCACAACAACAAAAGGGGATTCCGGAAAACCAACTCGGAACTTTTGTGCAAAAAAAAAATCAGTCAAAGAGTTCAACACTAAATGACAAACTACCTAATTGAGTACCAATCGAAAGAAAAAAAAACTGCCTATTGGGGACCAAAAAAACTGCCTAAATAATCACCAAATTACGGAAACGAAGTCAGAAATTGGGATTCATACAATTGTCGAAAGAATTTACGAGAAACGGATTTTCGACAGCGGCTTTCACTTTTCATTCGCGGAGAGATGTCGTACGCTTGGCGGTCGGAAAGCGAATGTGGCTTTCGAAAGCTTGGAAATATAT
>NW_007404088.1:0-740 GCF_000475195.1 Diaphorina citri | reverse complement strand
TTTATGATTCAATTTTTCAATGGTATTGAATTGAATCAAATGAAATTGTTCTATTTATACTTGAATGACTTGAATCTACATAAAAAAAGACATAATTTCACAGACGTCATTTCATGTGTATTTTTTTTAAAGTTCGTAAATTTCGGGAATTTTTCAATACCTGTTTTTTGGAATTCCACGTGTATTAAGGACGTTACACTGTTAATGGACCAGGATTGTCAAGGTAAGATAAACCATAAACTATGGTTCCACATTCACACTTATTCTATTTTTGATTCTAAATCCTTTTCTATTGAACCAAAATAATGAAATTTCTTTATCTGAATAACTTGTATTCTATAAATTGGTTCTGCTACTCTTCGCTAATAAATTCATTTCAAAATAGAAATAAGCTACTAGGTAGCAATTACTCAAAATTGATTTGAAGAATGTAACATTCAAAATTTAAGATGGAAAAAAACTTTGTATGAAAGAAACACAAACATTAGATTTTACTTGCTATTCTTTTAGGAAAAAGAAAAATGTAGGAGCTTTGGCACATCCACTAATATTTATTGAACTTGGGAATGAAAATTCTCGAGTTTAATGGTCTTCAAGACCAAAAAATGGTCTTCAGGACCAAAGTTTTCAGTATTTAGCTGTTTCCAAAACTTTTGCTCACGCTGTATTATGCAACCCTTTGAAAAAAATCTCACGGGATTCTCGTTCAGGTACAAAATAAATGAAGGATTATGAAAAAC
>NW_007404087.1:0-740 GCF_000475195.1 Diaphorina citri | reverse complement strand
TATGTATGTACTTTACCAATTTTGTTTAAACATGTAATTTTTCCATTGTACCTATCTACCTTTGTATAAATTTATATGGAAAATAAATAAAGCTACATTACATTACATTACATTACATTACGTCATAATTCATGACTCCCGCTCCGTTTGTTTGTGCTCAAGCGTTTCTGCGCACTTTGACGTGAAATCTGACGTCACAACTCTTTGAACTTTTTCATTAGAACGGAAAATAAAAATTGAATTTTCGACCTCTTACAGTTATTTTTTGGGGGTTTTGACCTCAGATTTGGATTTTTCCCAACTTTTTACATAGGAATCGACCATTTATTTATAATTTTTACCCATTTGCAACTGCTCCATTCTTCATAATAAAACCAGCTGATTTTCAATAAAATTTGACCTTGAACGCACCATATAATTTTGTCCCAAGTACGGGCTCGTGACTGTAATAAAAATCACTAGTGATTAACTAAAATCTTTCAAAATCAGCCAATCAGATTGCTTCATCCAAGAGTTTAACTTAAACCGAGTTTTAACTTGTGGACCCTACCATGAGAACGTTTTACACCTTGGCCATTTTACAATGAATTTTACAACTTGGCCATTTTACAAATCATATTATAATGAATGTCTCTAGAACGGCCTCCAAAAGTTAGCGAGATGGCAACACCCTGTATTTCACGGAAAATTAAAGGAATATCAAATTATGGTACGGAATTTGCGTATTACAGTACAGGGTG
>NW_007404086.1:0-740 GCF_000475195.1 Diaphorina citri | reverse complement strand
CATTTCCTCGCAACAGAGATCTCAAGTGAAGTAAAACAATGCAAAAACATGCTGGCAGCGCGCCCATTTCATGACGAACACTTGCATTGCATGCCAGTGCACTGAATGGTCGTATAAGTAGATAATTATTTACATGCAGTAGTAGATATTTACATGGTTTTATTTATTAATTATGGTCATATAACTCGTATACTTCTTGATAATTATGATGGTTAGACTTATTAATATGATAAGTCACACCGACATGCGTTGTGCCGTGTTATAATGGTCATTATCATTATCATAAATAAAATTGTTATTATCATTACCATTAGAATTGAACAGAGAGATTCAAGTGGTTCAGTGAACTGTAGGACTTACTCTAAAAAAAAGACCCTACGAGCCTCCAAAAGTTCGATCGAGCTCAAACTCGAATGCCAAAATTTCCTCCGCGTGGTTTCTATCAAATTTCACTGAAATCGATTATATTTCTTTGACCTTTTAAAGTTGAAACCAATGTTTGTGTCAACAGATAAGGTTCGTTCTCGGAACGGCTGACTCTCTCCTACTCCGTCTCTTCGCTTTCAGGACGATAAGAGCTCCGTTGTTACAGTTCTCCTATCAAACGATCAAACCTCTTCAAAATAATAACATTTAATGTCACATTTACTTTACTTTAATAACTTTAATTGCATTATTAATCGTACTCTCCCTCTCTCTCTCTCTCTCTCTCTCTCTCTCTCTCTCTCTCTCTCTCTCTC
>NW_007404085.1:0-740 GCF_000475195.1 Diaphorina citri | reverse complement strand
TCTAGAGATAGAGCGATCAGTGTGTGAAATGTGAAATGTGAATGAGTGAATGGATCTCGTTCTTATAATATAAGATTGAATTCCATAGCAATCATAATGAGATAAATTACCTTGGGCTTTCAAGAATCCATAACCTTTTGAAATGCCTACATTCCCAAGTTACTTTTAGTTACCTACCTTTTGGTCAAATAATGAACAGTATTGAGTCAGCATCTTATGAAAATATTGAATTCCATAGCAATCATAATGAGATAAATTAGCATGAATCACATAAGTCACATGGCTCTTGGTGAATCAGGCTTCTTAGGACCTTGGGCTTTCAAGAATCCATAACCTTTTGAAATGCCTACATTCCCAAGTTACTTTTAGTTACCTACCTTTTGGTCACAGTATTGAGTCAGCATCTTATGAAAATATTGAATTCCATAGCAATCATAATGAGATAAATCAGCATGAATCACATAAGTCACATGGCTCTTGGTGAATCAGCAGACATATAGCTGAAATCTAACTCATACCTGGAAACATTAAAAAATTCCAAGTTTTACAATCACAAACTCTGAGTGCTTGGAAGTGTGCCAAGACAAATTCCATCAATTATAGTGAAAAGTGAGCCCTGTTAAACCAGTGCGTCATAGAATAGGAAAAGTTACATGTGTAAAATATGGATTGGTATGAGAAAAGGTTTGTTTTTTGTTTTTTTTTATTATTATTATTATTATTATTATTATTCAGTACTG
>NW_007404084.1:0-740 GCF_000475195.1 Diaphorina citri | reverse complement strand
TTAGAACAACAATAGAGTAAGCTAAATATGTTTAAGATGATAATAAAAGTAGTCAACATAGTAAATAAAATCACGATAGGTAAATGATTAAAGTTACAAAACTAAGGGAAAGCGAAAAATAAAGTCGACATAGTAAAATAAGCATACAACGAAGTATCAATCAAAATCACCTAACTAGCAAGTATTAAAAATAACCATTTAACTCATTAGGGTAAGTATCAGAATATCCTCGAAGTAAGAGAAGAACGACATTATGGAAAAATATATCGAGTAATTTGGAACAATATAATGTAAGTAGTGAAAAATACATAAACTTGTGCTGGCGAAATGGTTGATGGTTCTCCCACCACTTTGTGGTTGCTACTTCAGATCTTAGCTCACTGTATTTATTATGGTATAATGTATTTATGCCGTCGAATGCACCAGGGCAAGGATAGGTATATCCTGTCATCATCCCGCCTTGGGGAGTACCGACCCTGGTACTAATCCGACGACACCAGTGAGTAAGGTGTCTGAAGCAGACTAGGAGCCATCAACCAGAGGAAAAAAAAAGAAAAATAAAATACATAATGTAATCAAAGAGGCGCAAAATCAATAAAGTAATAAATTGGAATGTGAATATAGTGAAAAATAACGAGAGGAAGTAAGGACCAAAGAAAAATACAATAATAATGTATAACAAGATCAAATGGTAAAGGTTAGGGTCTTGGATAAATAATTAATCAAATTAAAATAATAAA
>NW_007404083.1:0-740 GCF_000475195.1 Diaphorina citri | reverse complement strand
GACTATTGCACTGTTCATGACAGTAAGATTTAGATTGAATTTAGACAAATTGTCTTTGATGACAGTAAGATGTAGAATTTTATCGCCCATCTCATGAGGGACATACCACGGGATATGGGCATGCTACCACACAGACCACATGAGTCTAATGTAGCAGGTGTTTCAGTGCTACGAAACAAAAACGCCAGTGAAGTTTAAATTTATAAACATAATCTTTTTTTTTACCTAATAGGTACGTTGGTTTATCTTACGTATTCTTGAGAGTTCATTGCAACGGTCAATACATTAAGTAGACTTACTTTATCATGGACACTCGTTGCTATCTTGGTACGGTACGTACACGGGTAAGGTACGTTAGTATTTCTATTTCTTTAACTACTTTGAAAATATTGTTCCAGGTACTTCCAGTGAGGATTTGTACCAGATGGCGTGGTTGTTGAAGACAGTAGCCATAGAGTGTCGAGTGACCGCGCATCATGCACAATTGTCACAGTTGGCCAAATTGGTCAATGTACTCACCGGGAATGCAGGCAACGTGGAACAGGGTAAGTTTTCAGCTAAATTCCCTTTAGGAGTGAACCATTTAAAGAAAGAAAGGAATTTTAATTGTGTTAAGCAGAAATGCTTTTCACAAATATCGTTCCCCGCTTAATATACTACGCTAAATTTTATGATGACTTGGACTCGAACCACCAACCTCCAGATTCAAAGTCCACCGTGCTAACCACTTACACCACTGA
>NW_007404082.1:0-740 GCF_000475195.1 Diaphorina citri | reverse complement strand
GTGCCGGAACCCAGTCACCCGATTGGGCTGCCAGCACCCTAGTTTTTTTCTCAGTGTAGACAGGGTCGGTCCGTCCGGCTCCATTTGCCCCGGCCCGCCTCAAGGAGACCGGAAACAAAGTTTTCACCCAGGAAAATAAAATACAGACTATACCTAAGCATCACCTAATTTTTCTAAAAAGAACACTCTGAGGCTTAGGTGTAGGCCTTTAGGGGCTAAAGCTAAATTCCCTTTAGGGATAAGCTTTTTTTACGGTATGCCGATAAAAGTACTTCATATCTACCTACTACTCTTTCAGGGGAATTACGTTATGGGAGCAGTGTCACCTCGGCCAGACTTTTTTTTGCTCCCCATAACTTTTTGGACACCCTGTATATTTATGAAAAAAAAACGCGATGCTGGATGTGTGTATAGTAAACTTTGTCATAGAGAGCTTTTAGAGGATATTTGTACCGGGTTAGTCAGAAACCCTGAGTAAAGTTGACGATGAGTTAGGTACGAGTTTTTTTTCTGTTTGATAGAGGGAATTTCTGTTTGATAGAGGGAACTGTAACTGCTATGGTCTTATCGTCCCAATAGCAAAGAGAGAAGGAAGACAGGATAGGAGAAAGCCAGCCATTCTGAGAACGAACCTTGTCTGTTTAGGATGAAATCCGCCCCGGGCGGGAATCGAACCCGCGACCTAGCGCTTACAAGGCAGACGCACTACCTCCCAAGCGAACTAGGCTGGATTTGGGAAA
>NW_007404081.1:0-740 GCF_000475195.1 Diaphorina citri | reverse complement strand
CCAGCACCCCGGGGGACCCTGGACAGAATATTAGTCGGATATGTTACAATAATTACAGGCAAATATTGTGATCAAATTAACTTGTAGAAAATATTATTGAATTCTTTGTACACACGTAGGTACATTTTTATATCTGGCCAGATGAGAGACGGGAAAACGCAATGGTCATTTAGAATGAAGATGAAGGAGGAGGAGGAGGAGGAGGAGAAGAAGAAGAAGAAGAAGAAGAAGAAGAAGAAGAAGAAGAGGGAACAAGAAAAAGAAAGAAGAAGAAGAAGGAGACGACGAAAAAGAAGAAGACAAAGAAGAACAAGAAGGAAAAAAAAAGGCTGGTCAATCTTTTCCATGCTAAACATCAACAAAGTTCATATTTGTGTGAATTTCGTAATAAGGATAAATCCGTAAAATGTAGGTACCTACTTCAAATGTAGAATCCTGAACTACAATAAAATTTGATAAATGCCCTTAGAAGATTGAAAATCGTAGATACCTACATAGGTATTTTAACTTGTTATTCTTTGCCCAAGTATGTATGCTCTGTCGTTTTGGCAAGCCAAACTTTGGGCAGTCCGTCAATAAAGTTTACTGATTGTTTCTCTCTAGGTAAATCTTCCTCAAAGGTGTTCATTCCAACTCTTCATTGTCTGAATTTCTGATCATTCAGGAAGTTCTTTGTCCTTCTGATGGCGTTAGATGAAAATCGATCTGATAAGCAGTACCAATTCTGACTTGGTGCCAAT
>NW_007404080.1:0-740 GCF_000475195.1 Diaphorina citri | reverse complement strand
TAAGGTAATTTTCGCAGCTGTAATGTGAAATGAAGCAGTAAAATTATCATGAAATTAAAAAATCATAGCTATGAAAAAAAAGGGAAATAAAATAAAAACTAAGATGAAGTGGAGAAGGAGAAAAGAAGAAGGGGAGGAGGAAGAAAAAGAAGAGGAAAATGAAGAGGATGAAGAAGGAGAAGGAGGAGAAATTGTTGAAAAAAAAAAATTGTCCCCATAGGTACCTATCATTTTTCAAACCACAAAATGTTAAAATGTTTACAATCCAAACTCAAACAAAGGGAAAAACAAACACCAAAATGAGACGGAGGAAGAGGGAGAGAGAAGGAGAGGGAGAGAGAGAGAAAGAGAGAGAGAGAGAAAGAGAGAGAGAGAGAGAGAGAGAGACAGAGGGAGTGAGAGAAAACGCAAATATTCCCTCAGAATGTGTTTCTAATGAAGGTGGAAATTTAACACTGTTGCTACCTGTCTACATAATCTACAAAGGTGTAACAGGGGTATTTTTTTCGCGTTCTCTCTCCCTCTAAAAAAAAAGCCCCAGGTGGTATGTGACCTCCCCTTAATACGGCCCTGCTATCTAATTAAAGCAAATTTTTGGCTGGGGGATGTTAAACAGGGAGTATACCAGCCTGAATTTCCCTCGCTAAAGAAATAGCTAAGGCTGAGTGCGAAGGGCGTCTACTCGTAAAATTTGTAGCCAAAACCAAATGTCAGCCCAAAGCAATCACCCTGTTTAAGGC